>NW_021822458.1:367851-540351 GCF_901001165.1 Salmo trutta
CGGTAGTCATGGTGCGTGTCTTTTGTTGGCAAACAGGCCAGGGGATATTTGTGTGCTGAGACTCTGTCAGCTTCCTCTCTCTCTCTCTCTCTCTCTCTCTCCCTCTCTCTCTCTTTGTGGAAAACTACAACTATCCTCCCTCCCTCTGTCCCTCCTTCCCTCCCTTTCTCTAATTTCCCTCCTTTCTCTAACTCCCATTTTCTCTCTCTCCTTCCCGTTCTCACTCTCTCTCTCTACTGCTGTTCTCTCTTTTTCCTCTTCCTTCTTTTTTTGAAAATCTCTTCAGTCAAACCAACCAACAATTTAAAGAATCTGTTGTATAAATCATACGAACTCACTCACTGTCCTCGTTTGCCCCCGTATCCACTTCAACACTGTCTGCTTCTCTCTCTCTCTCTCTCTCTCTCTCTCTCTCTCTCTCGCTCTCTCTCTCTCTTTCTCTCTCTCTTTCTCTCACTTCCTCTCTCCCTCTATCTATCTATCTCTATCTATCTCTATCTATCTATCTTTCTCTCTCTCTCTCTCGTCGAAAAACAGAGGCAGTTGTTATGACTCCTCTTAAAGACTTCCTGATGCCAGTTCCTGCTCCCATGTCTCCCCTGGCCATGCCAACTAACACCAGCCCTCCTCCCACAACCTCCCCATGTCTCCCCCTAAATCCTATGCCATTCCCTGCCCCCATGTCTCCCCTGCCCATGCCAACTAATACAAATTGGCCCCCCCCTTCCTCCTCTGCCTCCCCCTTTCTCCTCTGCCTCCCTCTTCCTTTCCCATAACTCCTATAGCAGTCCCTGTCTACCCCTGGATGCCAACTACCACCCCTTCCCCCTCCCCTGGCACATTTGCACGATAGCAGAGCTCACTGGTGTGAACACAGCAGCATAGCAGAGGATATCCTCAAAAGACACACCCAATTTCAGCCTGCACACTCTCTTTCTCTCTCTCTCACTCTCTCTCTTTCTCTAACCCAACTTGCCTCATTAGTTGAGAATGTAAAGCTATTTTCTCTGTCTCTCTCTCTCTCTCTCTCGCTTTCTCTCAATTCAATTCAATTCAATTTAAGGGCTTTATTGTCATGGGAAACATATGTTAACATTGCCAAAGCAAGTGAAGTAGATAATAAACAAAAGTGAAATAAACAATACAAATGTAAACATTACACTCATAAAAGTTCCAAAAGAATAAAGACATTTCAAATGTCATGTTATGTCTATGTACAGTGTTGTAATGATGTGCAAATAGTTAAAGTACAAAAGGGAAAATAAATAAACATAAATATGGGTTGTATTTACAATGGTGTTTGTTCTTCACTGGTTGACCTTTTCTTGTGGCAACAGGTCATATATATTGCTGCTGTGATGGCACACTGTGGTATTTACCCCTGTAGATATGAGAGTTGATCAAAATTGTTTTTTTTTTATAATTCTTTGTGGATCTGTGTAATCTGAGGGAAATAAGTATCTCTAATGTGGTCATACATTTGGCAGGAGGTTAGAAAGTGCAGCTCAGTTTCCACCTCATTTTGTGGGCAGTGTGCACATAGCCTGTCTTCTCTTGAGAGCCAGGTCTGCCTTCGGCGGCCTTTCTCAATAGCAAGGCTATGCTCACTGAGTCTGTACATAGCAAAAGCTTTCCTTAAGTCTGGGTCAGTCACGGCGGCCAGGTATTCTGCCACTGTGTATTCTCTGTTTAGGACCAAATAGCATTCTAGTTTGCTCTGTTTTTTGTTAATTCTTTCCAATGTGTAAAGTAATTATCTTTTTGTTTTCTCATGATTTGGTTGGGTCTAATTGTGTTGCTGTCCTGAGGCTCTGTGGGGTCTGTTTGTGTTTGTGAACAGAGCCCCAGGACCAGCTTGCTTAGGGGACTCTTCTCCAGGTTAATCTCTCTGTAGGTGATGGCTTTGTTATGGAAGGTTTGGGAATCGCTTCCTTTTAGGTGGTTGTAGAATTTAACGGCTCTTTTCTGGATTTTGATAATTAGCAGGTATCGTCCTAATTCTGCTCTGCATACATTATTTTGTGTTTTACATTGTACACTGAGGATATTTTTGCAGAATTCTGCATGCAGAGTCTCAATTTGGTGTTTGTCCCATTATGTGAATTCTTGACTGGTGAGCAGAGCCCAGACTTTACAACCATAAAGGGCAATGGGTTATATAACTGATTCAAGTATTTTTAGCCACATCCTAATTGGTATGTCGAATTTTATGTTCTTTCTTATGGCATAGAAAGCCCTTCTTGCCTTGTTTCTCAGCTCGTGCACAGCTTTGTGGAAGTTACCTATGGTGCTGATGTTGAAGAGGGTGGGGCTTAAGCTGCATCCCTGTCTCAAACCACGGCCCTGGGGAAAGAAATATGTGTGATATTTGCCAATTTTAACCACACACTTGGTGTTTGTGTACATGGATTTCATAACATTGTACAGTGGGAAGAAAAAGTATGTGAAACCTTTAGAATTAATTTCTGCATAAATTGGTCATAAAATGTGATCTATGTCACAACAATAGACAAACACGGTCTGCTTAAAGTAATAACACACAAACAATCATAATTTTTCATGTCTTTATTGAACACACCGTGTAAACATTCACAGTGCAGGTTGGAAAAAGTATGTGAACCCTTGGATTTAATAACTGGTTGACCCTCCTTTGGCAGGAATAACTTCAACCAAATGTTTTCTGTAATTGTGGATCAGACCTGCACAACGTTCAGGAGGAATTTTGGACCATTCCTCTTTACAAAACTGTTTCAGTTCCACAATATTCTTGGGATGTCTGGTGTGAACCGTTCTCTTGAGATCATGCCACAGCATCTCAATCGGGATTAAGTCAGGACGGACTGGGCCACTCCGGAATGCGTATTTTCTTCTGTTGAAGCTATTCTGTTTGTGATTTACTTCTGTCTCTTGTGTTGTTGTCCTGTTGCATCACCTAACTTCTGTTGAGCTTCAATTGGCGGACAGATAGCCTTACATTCTCCTGCAAAATGTCTTGATAAACTTGGGGATTCATTTTTCCATCAATGATAGCAAGCTGTCCAGGCCCTGAGGCAGCAAAGCAGCCCCAAACCATGATGCTCCATCCACCATAGTTTACAGTTGGGATGAGGTTTTGATGTTGGTGTGCTGTGCTTTTTTTATCCACACATAGTGTTGTGTGTTCCTTCCAAACAACTCAACTTTAGTTTCATCTGTCCACTGAATATTTTGGCACTTTTGCGAACTTCAAATGTGCAGCAATGTTTTTTTTGGACAGCAGTGGCTTCTTCCGTGGTGTCCTCCCATGAACACCATTCTTGCTTAGTGTTTTATATGGTGTTTTTTATTGTAGACTCGTCAACAGAGATGTTAGCATCTTCCAGAGATTTCTGTATGTTTTTAGCTGACACTAGGATTCTTCTTAACCTCATTGAGCATTCTGCTTCTGCGGTGTGCTCTTGCAGTCATCTTTGCAGGACGGCCACTTCTAGGGATAGTAGCAACAGCGCTGAACTTTCTCCATTTATAGACAATTTGTCTTACCGTGGACTGATGAACATCAAGGCTTTTAGAGATACTTTTGTAACCCTTTCCAGCTTCATGCAAGGCAACAATTCTTAATGTTAGGTCGTCTGAGATCTCTTTTGTTCGAGGCATGGTTCACATCAGGCAATGCTTCTTGTGAATAGTAAACTCAAATTTTGTGAGTGTTCTTTATAGGGCAGGGCAGCTCTAACCAAAATCTTCAATCTCGTCTCATTGATTGGACTCCAGATTAGCTGACTCCTGACTCCAAATAGGTTTTGGAGAAGTCATTAGCCTAGGAGTTCACATACTTTTTCCAACCTACACTGTGAATGTTTAAATTATGTATTCAATATAGACAAGAAAAATACAATAATTTGTCTGTCATTAGTTTAAGCACACTGTTTGTCTATTGTTGTGACTTAGATGAAGATCAGATCAAATTTTATGACAAATTTATACAGAAATCCAGAAACTTTATTTAACCAGGTAGGCCAGTTGAGAACAAGTTCTCATTTACAACTGCGACCTGGCCAAGATAAAGCAAAGCAATGCGACAAAAACAACAACACAGAGTTACACATAAACATTTACATTTAACATTTAAGTCATTTAGCAGACGCTCTTATCCAGAGCGACTTAAACGTACAGTCAATAATACAATACAAAATCTATGTACAGTGTGTGCAAATGTAGACGATTAGGGAGGTAAGGCAATAAATAGGCCATAGAGGCGAAATAATTACAATTTAGCATTAACACTGGAGAGATAGATGTGCAGATGATGATGTGCAAGTAGAGATACTGGGGTGCAAAAGAGCAAAAAGATAAATAAAAATATGGGGATGAGGTAGTTGAGTGTGCTATTTACAGATTGGCTGTGTACAGGTACAGTGATCGGTAAGCTGCTCTGACAGCTGATGCTTAAAGTTAGTGGGAGATATAAGTCTCCAGCTTCAGTGATTTTTGCAATTCATTCCAGTCATTGGCAGCAGAGAACTGGAAAGAAAGGCGGCTAAAGGAAGTGTTGGCTTTGGGGATGACCAGTGAAATATACCTGCTGGAGCGCGGGCTACGGGTGGGTGTTGCTATGTTGACCAGTGAGCTGAGAAAAGGTGGGGCTTTACCCAGCAAAGACTTATAGATAACCTGGAGCCAGTGGGTTTGGCGACAAATATGTAGCGTGGGCCAGTCAACGAGAGCATACAGGTCGCAGTGGTGGGTAGTATATGGGGCTTTGGTGACAAAACGGATGGCACTGTGACAGACTACATCCAGTTTGCTGAGTAGAGTGTTGGAGGCTATTTTGTAAATGACATCGCCAAAGTTGAGGATGGGCAGGATAGTCAGTTTTACGAGGGTATGTTTGGCAGCATGAGTGAAGGAGGCTTTGTTGCGAAATAGGAAGCCGATTCTAGATTTAATTTTGGATTGGAGATGCTTAATGTGAGTCTGGAAGGAGAGTTTACAGTCTAACCAGACACCTAGGTATTTGTAGTTGTCCACATATTCTAAGTCAGAACCGAGTAGTGATGTTAGTCGGGCGGGCGGGTGCAGGTAGCAATCGGTTGAAGAACATGCATTTAGTTTTACTAGCATTTGAAAGCAGTTGTCCAAAGAAGTGTCCAAAGAAGGGCCAGATGTATACAGAATGGTGTCGTCTGCGTAGAGGTGGATCAGAGAATCACCAGCAGCAAGAGCGACATCATTGTTATATACAGAGAAAAGAGTCGGCCCGAGAATTGAACCCTGTGGCACCCCCATAGAGACTGCCAGAGGTCCGGACAACAGGCCCTCCAATTTGACAAACTGAACTCTATCTGAGTAGTAGTTGGTGAACCAGGCGAGGCAGTCATTTGAGAAACCAAGGCAATTGAGTCTGCTGATAAAAATGCAGTGATTGACAGAGTCAAAAGCCTTGGCCAGGTTGATGAAGACGGCTGCACAGTACTGTCTTTTATAGATGGCGGTTATGATATCATTTAGGACCTTGAGCGTGGCTGAGGTGCACCCATGACCAGCTCAGAAACCAGATTGCATAGTGGAGAAGGTACGGTGGGATTTGAAATGGTTGGTGATCTGTTTATTAACTTGGCTTTTGAAGATTTTAGAAACGCAGGGCAGGATCGATGTAGGTCTGTAACAGTTTGGGTCTAGAGTGTCTCCCCCTTTGAAGAGGGGGATGACCGTGGCAGCTTTCCAATCTTTAGGGATCTCAGACGATACAAAAGAGAGGTTGAACAGGCTAGTAATAGGGGTTGCAACAATTTTGCCGGATCATTTTAGAAAGAGAGGGTCCAGATTGTCTAGCCCAGCTGATTTGTAGGGATCCAGATTTTGCAGCTCTTTCAGAACATCTGCTATCTGGATTTGGGTGAAGGAGAAGCGGGGGGGGGGGGGGTTGTAAGTTGCTGCAGGGGGTGCAGAGCTGTTGGCCGGGGTAGGGGTAGCCAGGTGGAGGAAAGCATGGCCAGCCGTAGAAAAATGCTTATTGAAATTATCGATTATCGTAGATTTATCGGTGGTGACAGTGTTTCCTATCCTCAGTGCAGTGTTCAGCTGGGAGGAGGTGCTCTTATTCTCCATGGACTTTACAGTGTCCCAAAACATTTTGGAATTTGTGCTACAGGATGCAAATTTCTGTTTGAAAAAGCTAGCCTTAGCTTTCCTAACTGACTGTGTACATTGGTTCCTGACTTCCCTGAAAAGTTGCATATCGTGGGGGCTATTCGATGCTAATGCAGAACGCCACAGGATGTTTTTGTGCTGGTCAACGGCAGTCAAGTCTAGGGTGAACCAAGGGCTATATCTGTTCTAAGTTCTACATTTCTTTGAGTGGGACATGCTTATTTAAGATGGTGAGGAAAGCACTTTTAATGAGCAACCAGGCATCCTCTACTGACGGGATGAGGTCAATATCCTTCCAGGATACCCGGACCAGGTCGATTAGAAAGGCCTGCTCGCTGAAGTGTTTTAGGGAGCGTTTGACAGTGATGAGGGGTGGTCGTTTGACCGTGGACCCATTACCGACGCAGGCAATGAGGCAGTGATTGCTGTGATCCTGGTTGAAAACAGCAGAGTTGTATTTAGAGGGCAAGTTGGTCAGGATGATATCTAAGAGGGTGCCCATGGTTACGGATTTAGGGTTGTACCTGGTAGGTTCCTTGATAATTTGTGTGAGATTGAGGGCATCTAGCTGAGATTGTAGGACGGCCGGGGTGTTAAGCATATCCCAGTTTAGGTCACCTAACAGAATGAACTCTGAAGATAGATGGGGGGGCAATCAATTCACGTATGGTGTCCAGGGCACAGCTGGGGGCTGAGGGGGGTCTATAACAAGCGGCAACGGTGAGAGACTTGTTTCTGGAAAGGTGGTCTGGTGTAAATATTCAGAGCTTGCGGTAGGAATCCGGAGATGTGGTAGAGAAAAAGCAGTCCGATATGCTCTAGGTTGATATCGCGCTGTGCAGACTGGCAGGTATTGACTGAGCTGAGGCTGGCTGGTGTCAGAATTAACGGTGATGACCGCTAGCAGTGGCTAACTGACTACTAGCTAGTAGCTAGCTAGCTGGCTAGCTTCTGATGGGGGTTCCGGTTCTAAAGTATAAAAATAGCAGATCCGTACCACATTGGGTGAGGCGAGTTGCAGTCCGAAGAAGTGAGATTAAAATATATACGAAATATATACGAAAAAAAACGAGGAAAACAATATTTACATGGGATAGGACGGGACAAGGCAAAACACACGTCCGACTGCGACGCCATCTTGGAACGTTCCAACGGCTTCACATACTTTTTCTTGCCACTGTATGTTTTTCCCCCAACACCACTTTCCATCAATTTGTATAGCAGACCCTCGTGCCAAATTGAGTCAAAGGCTTTTTTTAAATCAACAAGGAATGAGAAGACTTTGCCTTTGTTTTGGTTTATTTGTTTGTCAATTAGGGTGTACAGGGTGAACACGTGATCTGTCCTATGGTAATTTCTCCCTCTCTCTCTCTCTCTCTCTCTCTCTCTCTCTCTCTCTCTCTCTCTCTCTCTCTCTCTCTCTATCTCTCTCTCTTTCTCTCTCTCCCTTCTACCCCCCCCTCTCTCTCTCTCCCTTCTACCCCCCCCTCTCTCTGTGTGCGAGGTAATTAAACGTTGCACACCCTTCTTTTAAACTCCCTTTTAAAATCCCTCTGTTTCATCTCAGGTTTATCTCCTGTGACACGTTTCTTCTCTTGCCAACTCAATTGCTCCTTGACAAATCAAACATGGCTGTGTTGACAACTTATTCTCCTTTGCATTAACATAATAGAGGCTATAATCCAAATCCAAACAACCTCTGACACAATCATACAAAACAAATAAATGATTTCTCTACCAGTTTGGTGAGGTATGAGGTCCTGTAGCCTAGCTCTAAGGCCTGCAGGCAGCACTAGGAGCAGGTTAGATTAGCTCGGGTTACATAGCTCCTACAGCGGATTGCTAGTTTTGCATGACACTACAGAGGTCCCTCCCTAACAGCTCAACAGACTATCCTAGGCACATATTTGACAAGGAACACAGGCCAATGCTGTCAAGACAGGGCAGGGACTGTATCTCCACAAACAACAGGGAGACTTGATGGTCAGGGAGTCAGGGCAGCCTATTTGAATGTGAACTACTAGTTTATGTAAAAACATCCAGAGGCCTGTAGTAAAATATGATAGAGAATTGTAGCAACTCCACAAAATGAAAGAAAATTAGGTCACTTTTTTTGTCTTTATGAGCGTGAAATGGGTGCTCATTAGATAATGGCGATGGGATATATATATCTTGAATTTAATAGAACATTCAACCATGCGACTCCTTTTGGAATAACCCTTACTGGCTTGGTTTACCAGTCTTAACATCACATGTTATGGTATAGACAATGCAAGCTGCAGCATGTTTGTGTCATGTAGACCTAGTAGCTGTAAAGGTCTGTCTCCGTTCTGTTGCTCTGACACCCTGACATGAAGACAGACTGGTGTGTTGAAACAAAGACACTGATCACAGGGGTTGTGTCACTTTCATACTGTGGCTTGGAGCTGGGCTTGGGTCGCTTGGATTTCACACACACACGCACTCCCACACATGCACACACCCACACACCAGGAGCAAGAACCACACCTAGTGATTCAAACCTAATAAACTTTATTGGCATGGTCATTTTTTAAATGAAGCGTGAAATGGGTGCTCATTAGATAACGGCGATGGGATAAATATATATCCTGAATTTAGTAGAATGTCCAACCATGGGACAATCATACAAAACAAATAAATGATTTCTCTACCAGTTTGGTGAGGTATGAGGTCCTGTAGCCTAGCTCTAAGGCCTGCAGGCAGCACTAGGAGCAGGTTAGATTAGCTCGGGTAACATAGCTCCTACAGAAATTTATTTTTGATACTGTCGCAAAGCTAACTAAAAAGCAACATTCGCAAATGGAGGATGGCTTTCACTTCAGCAGTAATACATTTATGAACTTCTTTGAGGAAAAGTTCATGATCATTAGAAAGCAAATTGCGGACTCCTCTTTTAATCTGGGTATTCCTCCAAAGCTTCATTGTCCTGAGTCTGCACAACTCTGCCAGGACCTAGGATCAAGGGAGATACTAAAGTGTTTTAGTACTATATCTCTTGACACAATGATGAAAATAATCATGGCCTCCAAACCCTCAAGCTGCATACTGGACCCTATTCCAACTAAACTACTGAAAGAGCTGCTTCCTGTGCTTGGCCCTCCTATGTTGAACATAATAAACGGCTCTCTATCCACCGAATGTGTACCAAGCTCACTAAAAGTGGCAGTAATAAAGCCTCTCTTGAAAATGCCGAATCTTGACCCAGAAATTATAAAAAACTATCGGCCTATATCGAATCTTCCATTCCTCTCAAAAAAAATTGAAAAAGCTGTTGCACAGCAACTCACTGCCTTCCTGAAGACAAACAATGTATACGAAACGCTTCAGTCTGGTTTTAGACCCCATCATAGCACTGAGACTGCACTTGTGAAGGTGGTAAATTACCTTTTAATGACGTCAGACCGAGGCTCTGCATCTGTTCTCGTGCTCCTAGATCTTAGTGCCGCTTTTGATACCATCGATCACCACATTCTTTTGGAGAGATTGGAAACCCAAATTGGTCTACATGGACAAGTTCTGGCCTGGTTAGATCTTATCTGTCGGAAAGATATCAGTTTGTCTCTGTGAATGGTTTGTCCTCTGACAAATCAATTGTACATTTCGGTGTTCCTCAAGGTTCCGTTTTAGGACCACTATTGTTTTCACTATATATTTTACCTCTTGGGGATGTCATTCGAAAACATAATGTTAAATTTCACTGCTATGCGGACGACACACAGCTGTACATTTCAATGAAACATGGTGAAGCCCCAAAATTGCCCTCGCTAGAAGCCTGTGTTTCAGACATAAGGAAGTGGATGGCTGCAAACGTTCTACTTTTAAACTCGGACAAAACAGAGATGCTTGTTCTAGGTCCCAAGAAACAAAGAGATCTTCTGTTGAATCTGACAATTAATCTGGATGGTTGTACAGTCGTCTCAAATAAAATTGTGAAGAACCTCGGCGTTACTCTGGACCCTGATCTCTCTTTTGAAGAACATATCAAGACTGTTTCAAGGACAGCTTTTTTCCATCTACGTAACATTGCAAAAATCAGAAACTTTCTGTCCAAAAATGATGCAGAAAAATTAATCCATGCTTTTGTTACTTCTAGGCTGGACTACTGCAATGATCTACTTTCCGGCTACCCGGATAAAGCACTAAACAAACTTCAGTTAGTGCTAAATACGGCTGCTAGAATCCTGACTAGAACCAAAAAATGTGATCATATTACTCCAGTGCTAGCCTCCCTACACTGGCTTCCTGTTAAGGCAAGGGCTGATTTCAAGGTTTTACTGCTAACCTACAAAGCATTACATGGGCTTGCTCCTACCTATCTTTCCGATTTGGTCCTGCCGTACATACCTACACGTACGCTACGGTCACAAGACGCAGGCCTCCTAATTGTCCCTAGAATTTCTAAGCAAACGGCTGGAGGTAGGGCTTTCTCCTATAGAGCTCCATTTTTATGGAATGGTCTGCCTACCCATGTGAGAGACGCAGACTCAGTCTCAACCTTTAAGTCTTTACTGAAGACTTATCTCTTCAGTAGGTCCTATGATTAAGTATAGTCTGGCCCAGGAGTGTGAAGGTGAACGGAAAGGCTGGAGCAACGAACCGCCCTTGCTGTCTCTGCCTTGCCGGTTCCCCTCTTTCCACTGGGATTCTCTACCTCTAACCCTATTACAGGGGCTGAGTCACTGGCTTACTGGTGTTCTTCCATGCCGTCCATGGGAGGGGTGCGTCACTTGAGTGGGTTGAGTCACTGACGTGGTCTTCCTGTCTGGGTTGGCGCCCCCCCCTTGGGTTGTGCCATGGCGGAGATCTTTGTGGGCTATACTTGGCCTTGTCTTCGGACGGTAAGTTGGTGGTTGTAGACATCCCTCTAGTGGTGTGGGGGCTGTGCTTTGGCAAAGTGGGTGGGGTTATATCCTGCCTGTTTGGCCCTGTCCGGGGGTATCATCGGATGGGGCCACAGTGTCTTCTGATCCCTCCTGTCTCAGCCTCCAGTATTTATGCTGCAGTAGTTTATGTGTCGGGGGCTAGGGTCAGTCTGTTACATCTGGAGTATTTCTCATGTCTTATCCGGTGTCCTGTGTGAATTTATATATGCTCTCTCTAATTCTCTCTTTCTCTCTTTCTTTCTTTCTTTCTTTCTTTCTTTCTTTCTTTCTTTCTTTCTCTCGGAGGACCTGAGCCCTAGGACCATGCCTCAGGACTACCTGGCATGATGACTCCTTGCTGTCCCCAGTCCACCTGGCCATGCTGCTGCTCCAGTTTCAACTGTTCTGCCTGCGGCTATGGAACCCTGACCTGTTCACCGGACGTGCTTGTTGCACCCTCGACAACTACTATGATTATTATTATTTGACCATGCTGGTCATTTATGAACATTTTAACATCTTGACCATGTTCTGTTATAATATCCACCCGGCACAGCCAGAAGAGGACTGCCCACCCCTCATAGCCTGGTTCCTCTCTAGGTTTCTTCCTAGGTTTTTTGCCTTTCTAGGGAGTTTTTCCTAGGGAGTTTTTCCTAGCCACCGTGCTTGTTTCACATGCATTGCTTGCTGTTTGGGGTATTAGGCTGGGTTTCTGTACAGCACTTTGAGATTTCAGCTGATGTACGAAGGGCTATATAAAAAAGAAAAAGAAAAATTTGATTTGATTTGATACAGCGGCTTGCTAGTTTTGCATGGCACTTCAGAGGTCCCTCCCTAACAGCTCAACAGACTATCCTAGGCACATATTGGACAAGGAACACAGGCCAATGCTGTCAAGACAGGGCAGGGACTGTATCTCCACAAAGAACAGGGAGACTTGATGGTCAGGGAGTCAGGGCAGCCTATTTGAATGTGAACTACTAAACAATTGAATCATAGGGAAAGTAGCACACTGCCATAGACACACACACACACACACACACACACACACACACACACACACACACACACACACACACAGACCATGGGATTCAGGGTGTGTGAGTCAGTGACTGTATAGCTGCATAGTCTTAATAGTGTGACAACTGCAGTGAATATAGTGTTTATTGTGGTAAAGTGACATTTCCGTAGACCTACCACTGAAGGATTGTCCAACCTGGTATAACATTAACCTGTAGGGCTGCCTTGCTGACTGACCAGTAGGGCTACCTTGTTGACTGACCTGTAGGGCTACCTTGCTGACTGACCAGTAGGGCTACCTTGTTGACTGACCTGTAGGGCTACCATGCTGACTGACCTGTAGGGCTACCTTGATGACTGACCTGTGGGGCTACCTTGTTGACTGACCTGTAGGGCTACCTTGCTGACTGACCAGTAGGGCTACCTTGTTGACTAACCTGTAGGGCTACCATGCTGACTGACCTGTAGGGCTACCTTGCAGACTGACCTGTAGGGCTACTATGTTGACTGACCTGTAGGTATACCTTGTTGACTGACCTGTAGGGCTACCTTGCTGACTGACGCGTAGGTCTACCTTGTTGACTGACCTGTGGGGCTACCTTGTTGACTGACCTGTAGGGCAACCTTGCTGACTGACCTGTAGGGCTACCATGCTGACTGACCTGTAGGGCTAC
This sequence comes from Salmo trutta, assembly GCF_901001165.1. NCBI lineage: Eukaryota > Metazoa > Chordata > Actinopteri > Salmoniformes > Salmonidae > Salmo > Salmo trutta. The sequence goes on from NW_021822458.1 coordinate 380,561, forward strand.
CTTGTTGACTGACCTGTAGGGCTACCTTGCTGACTGACCTGTAGGGCTACTGTGTTGACTGACCTGTAGGGCTACCTTGTTGACTGACCTGTAGGGCTACCTTGTTGACTGACCTGTAGGGCTGCCTTGCTGACTGACCTGTAGGGCTACCTTGCTGACTGACCTGTAGGGCTACCTTGCTGACTGACCTGTAGGGCTACTGTATATACAAAAATAAAAAATAAAATTTGATTTGATTTGATACAGCGGCTTGCTAGTTTTGCATGGCACTACAGAGGTCCCTCCCTAACAGCTCAACAGACTATCCTAGGCACATATTTGACAAGGAACACAGGCCAATGCTGTCAAGACAGGGCAGGGACTGTATCTCCACAAACAACAGGGAGACTTGATGGTCAGGGAGTCAGGGCAGCCTATTTGAATGTGAACTACTAAACAATTGAATCATAGGGAAAGTAGCACACTGCTATAGACACACACACACACACACACACACACACACACACACACACACACACACACACACACACACACACACACACACACACACACACACACACACACACACACACACACACACACACACACACACACACACACAGACCATGGGATTCAGGGTGTGTGAGTCAGTGACTGTATCGCTGCATAGTCTTAATAGTGTGACAACTGCAGTGAATATAGTGTTTATTGTGGTAAAGTGACATTTCCGTAGACCTAGCACTGAAGGATTGTCCAAACTGGTATAACAGTAACCTGTAGGGCTGCCTTGCTGACTGACCTGTAGGGCTACCTTGTTGACTGACCTGTGGGGCTACTGTGTTGACTGACCTGTAGGGCTACCTTGTTGACTGACCTGTGTGGCTGCCTTGCTGACTGACCTGTAGGGCTACCTTGTTGACTGACCCGTAGGGCTACCTTGCTGACTGACCTGTAGGGCTACTGTGTTGACTGACCTGTAGGGATACCTTGTTGACTGACCTGTAGGGATACCTTGCTGACTGACCCGTAGGGCTACCTTGTTGACTGACCTGTAGGGCTACCTTGCTGACTGACCTGTGGGGCTACCTTGTTGACTGACCTGTAGGGCTACCTTGCTGACTGACCTGTAGAGCTACCTTGCTGAGTGACCTGTGGGGCTACCTTGCTGACTGACCTGTAGGGCTACCTTGTTGACTGACCTGTGGGGCTACCTTGTTGACTGACCTGTAGGGCTACCTTGTTGACTGACCTGTAGGGCTACCTTGTTGACTGACCTGTAGGGCTACCTTGTTGACTGACCTGTAGGGCTGCCTTGCTGACTGACCTGTAGGGCTACCTTGTTGACTGACCTGTAGGGCTACCTTGCTGACTGACCTGTAGAGCTACTGTGTTGACTGACCTGTAGGGCTACCTTGTTGACTGACCTGTAGGGCTGCCTTGTTGACTGACCTGTAGGGCTACCTTGTTGACTGACCCGTAGGGCTACCTTGCTGACTGACCTGTAGGGCTACTGTGTTGACTGACCTGTAGGGATACCTTGTTGACTGACCTGTAGGGATACCTTGCTGACTGACCCGTAGGGCTACCTTGTTGACTGACCTCTAGGGCTACCTTGCTGACTGACCTGTGGGGCTACCTTGTTGACTGACCTGTAGGGCTACCTTGCTGACTGACCTGTAGAGCTACCTTGCTGAGTGACATGTGGGGCTACCTTGCAGACTGACCTTTAGGGCTACCTTGTTGACTGACCTGTGGGGCTAACTTGTTGACTGACCTGCAGGGCTACCTTGTTGACTGACCTGTAGGGCTACCTTGTTGACTGACCTGTAGGGCTACCTTGTTGACTGACCTGTAGGGCTACCTTGCTGACTGACCTGTAGAGCTACCTTGCTGAGTGACCTGTGGGGCTACCTTGCTGACTGACCTGTAGGGCTACCTTGTTGACTGACCTGTGTGCCTACCTTGTTGACTGACCTGTAGGGCTACCTTGTTGACTGACCTGTAGGGCTACCTTGCTGACTGACCTGTAGAGCTACCTTGCTGAGTGACCTGTGGGGCTACCTTGCTGACTGACCTGTAGGGCTACCTTGTTGACTGACCTGTGGGGCTACCTTGTTGACTGACCTGTAGGGCTACCTTGTTGACTGACCTGTAGGGCTACCTTGTTGACTGACCTAAAGGGCTACCTTGTTGACTGACCTGTAGGGCTGCCTTGCTGACTGACCTGTAGGGCTACCTTGTTGACTGACCTGTAGGGCTACCTTGCTGACTGACCTGTAGAGCTACTGTGTTGACTGACCTGTAGGGCTACCTTGTTGACTGACCTCTAGGGCTGCCTTGCTGACTGACCTGTAGGGCTACCTTGTTGACTGACCCGTAGGGCTACCTTGCTGACTGACCTGTAGGGCTACTGTGTTGACTGACCTGTAGGGATACCTTGTTGACTGACCTGTAGGGATACCTTGCTGACTGACCCGTAGGGCTACCTTGTTGACTGACCTCTAGGGCTACCTTGCTGACTGACCTGTGGGGCTACCTTGTTGACTGACCTGTAGGGCTACCTTGCTTACTGACCTGTAGAGCTACCTTGCTAAGTGACCTGTGGGGCTACCTTGCTGACTGACCTGTAGGGCTACCTTATTGACTGACCTGTGGGCCTACCTTGTTGACTGACCTGTAGGGCTACCTTGTTGACTGACCTGTAGGGCTACCTTGTTGACTGACCTGTAGGGCTACCTTGTTGACTGACCTGTAGGGCTACCTTGTTGACTGACCTGTAGGGCTACCTTGTTGACTGACCTTTAGGGCTACCTTGTTGACTGACCTGTAGGGCTACCTTGCTGACTGACCTGTAGGGCTACCTTGTTGACTGACCTGTAGGGCTACCTTACTGACTAACAGGTTCTCTAGACCCCTCTGGGAAATGGTGACATTTGCAAACATAAATACAGTCATTGACACAGCAGTAAACAATTGATTTCAGTTTATGTAAAAACATCCAGAGGCCTGTAGTAAAAAATGATAGAGAATTGTAGCAACTCCACAAAATGAAAGAAAATTTGGTCACTTTTTTTGTCTTTATGAGCGTGAAATGGATGCTCATTAGATAATGGCGATGGGATATATATATCTTGAATTTAATAGAACATTCAACCATGGGACTCCTTTTGGAATAACCCTTACTGGCTTGGTTTACCAGTCTTAACATCACATGTTATGGTATAGACAATGCAAGCTGCAGCATGTTTGTGTCATGTAGACCTAGTAGCTGTAAAGGTCTGTCTCTGTTCTGTTGCTCTGACACCCTGACATGAAGACAGACTGGTGTGTTGAAACAAAGACACTGATCACAGGGGTTGTGTCACTTTCATACTGTGGCTTGGAGCTGGGCTTGGGTCGCTTGGATTTCACACACACACGCACTCCCACACATGCACACACCCACACACCAGGAGCAAGAACCACACCTAGTGATTCAAACCTAATAAACTTTATTGGCATGGTCATTTTTTAAATGAAGCGTGAAATGGGTGCTCATTAGATAACGGCGATGGGATAAATATATATCCTGAATTTAGTAGAATGTCCAACCATGGGACAATCATACAAAACAAATAAATGATTTCTCTACCAGTTTGGAGAGGTATGAGGTCCTGTAGCCTAGCTCTAAGGCCTGCAGGCAACACTAGGAGCAGGTTAGATTAGCTCGGGTTACATAGCTCCTACAGCGGATTGCTAGTTTTGCATGACACTACAGAGGTCCCTCCCTAACAGCTCAACAGACTATCCTAGGCACATATTTGACAAGGAACACAGGCCAATGCTGTCAAGACAGGGCAGGGACTGTATCTCCACAAACAACAGGGAGACTTGATGGTCAGGGAGTCAGGGCAGCCTATTTGAATGTGAACTACTAAACAATTGAATCATAGGGAAAGTAGCACACTGCTATAGACACACACACACACACACACACACACACACACACACACACACACACACACACACACACCACACACACACACACACACACACACACACACACACACACACACACACACACACACACAGACCATGGGATTCAGGGTGTGTGAGTCAGTGACTGTATAGCTGCATAGTCTTAATAGTGTGACAACTGCAGTGAATATAGTGTTTATTGTGGTAAAGTGACATTTCCGTAGACCTAGCACTGAAGGATTGTCCAACCTGGTATAACAGTAACCTATAGGGCTGCCTTGCTGACTGACCTGTAGGGCTACCTTGTTGACTGACCTGTAGGGCTACCATGCTGACTGACCTGTAGGGCTACCTTGATGACTGACCTGTGGGGCTACTGTGTTGACTGACCTGTAGGGTTACCTTGTTGACTGACCTGTGTGGCTGCCTTGCTGACTGACCTGTAGGGCTACCTTGTTGACTGACCCGTAGGGCTACCTTGCTGACTGACCTGTAGGGCTACCTTGCTGACTGACCTGTAGGGCTACTGTGTTGACGGACCTGTAGGGCTACCTTGTTGACTGACCTGTAGGGCTACCTTGCTGACTGACCTGTGGGGCTACCTTGCTGACTGACCTGTGGGGATACCTTGCTGACTGACATGTAGGGCTACCTTGTTGACTGACCTGTAGGGCTACCTTGTTGACTGACCTATAGGGCTACCTTGTTGACTGACCTGTAGGGCTACCTTGTTGACTGACCTGTAGGGCTACCTTGCTGACTGACCTGTAGGGCTACCTTGCTGACTGACCTGTAGAGCTACCTTGTTGACTGACCTGTAGGGCTACCTTGTTGACTGACCTGTAGGGCTACCTTGCTGACTGTCCTGTGGGGCTACCTTGTTGACTGACCTGTAGGGCTACCTTGCTGACTGACCTGTAGGGCTACCTTGCTGACTGACCTGTAGAGCTACCTTGTTGACTGACCTGTAGGGCTACCTTGTTGACTGACCTGTAGGGCTACCTTGTTGACTGACCTGTAGGGCTACCTTGTTGACTGACCTGTAGGGCTACCTTGCTGACTGACAGGTTCTCTAGACCCCTCTTGGAAATGGTGACATTTGCAAACATAAATACAGTCATTGACACAGCAGTAAACAATTGATTTCAGTTTATGTAAAAACATCCAGAGGCCTGTAGTAAAAAATGATAGAGAATTGTAGCAACTCCACAAAATGAAAGAAAATTTGGTCACTTTTTTTGTCTTTATGAGCGTGAAATGGGTGCTCATTAGATAATGGCGATGGGATATATATATATCTTGAATTTAATAGAACATTCAACCATGGGACTCCTTTTGGAATAACCCTTACTGGCTTGGTTTACCAGTCTTAACATCACATGTTATGGTATAGACAATGCAAGCTGCAGCATGTTTGTGTCATGTAGACCTAGTAGCTGTAAAGGTCTGTCTCTGTTCTGTTGCTCTGACACCCTGACATGAAGACAGACTGGTGTGTTGAAACAAAGACACTGATCACAGGGGTTGTGTCACTTTCATACTGTGGCTTGGAGCTGGGCTTGGGTCGCTTGGATTTCACACACACACGCACTCCCACACATGCACACACCCACACACCAGGAGCAAGAACCACACCTAGTGATTCAAACCTAATAAACTTTATTGGCATGGTCATTTTTTAAATGAAGCGTGAAATGGGTGCTCATTAGATAACGGCGATGGGATAAATATATATCCTGAATTTAGTAGAATGTCCAACCATGGGACAATCATACAAAACAAATAAATGATTTCTCCACCAGTTTGGAGAGGTATGAGGTCCTGTAGCCTAGCTCTAAGGCCTGCAGGCAGCACTAGGAGCAGGTTAGATTAGCTCGGGTTACATAGCTCCTACAGCGGATTGCTAGTTTTGCATGACACTACAGAGGTCCCTCCCTAACAGCTCAACAGACTATCCTAGGCACATATTTGACAAGGAACACAGGCCAATGCTGTCAAGACAGGGCAGGGACTGTATCTCCACAAACAACAGGGAGACTTGATGGTCAGGGAGTCAGGGCAGCCTATTTGAATGTGAACTACTAAACAATTGAATCATAGGGAAAGTAGCACACTGCTATAGACACACACACACACACACACACACACACACACACACACACACACACACACACACACACACACACACACACACACACACACACACACACACACACACAGACCATGGGATTCAGGGTGTGTGAGTCAGTGACTGTATAGCTGCATAGTCTTAATAGTGTGACAACTGCAGTGAATATAGTGTTTATTGTGGTAAAGTGACATTTCCGTAGATCTAGCACTGAAGGATTGTCCAACCTGGTATAACAGTAACCTATAGGGCTGCCTTGCTGACTGACCTGTAGGGCTACCTTGTTGACTGACCTGTAGGGCTACCATGCTGACTGACCTGTAGGGCTACCTTGATGACTGACCTGTGGGGCTACTGTGTTGACTGACCTGTAGGGTTACCTTGTTGACTGACCTGTGTGGCTGCCTTGCTGACTGACCTGTAGGGCTACCTTGTTGACTGACCCGTAGGGCTACCTTGCTGACTGACCTGTAGGGCTACCTTGCTGACTGACCTGTAGGGCTACTGTGTTGACGGACCTGTAGGGCTACCTTGTTGACTGACCTGTAGGGCTACCTTGCTGACTGACCTGTGGGGCTACCTTGCTGACTGACCTGTGGGGATACCTTGCTGACTGACATGTAGGGCTACCTTGTTGACTGACCTGTAGGGCTACCTTGTTGACTGACCTATAGGGCTACCTTGTTGACTGACCTGTAGGGCTACCTTGTTGACTGACCTGTAGGGCTACCTTGCTGACTGACCTGTTGGGCTACCTTGCTGACTGACCTGTAGAGCTACCTTGTTGACTGACCTGTAGGGCTACCTTGTTGACTGACCTGTAGGGCTACCTTGCTGACTGACCTGTAGAGCTACCTTGCTGAGTGACCTGTGGGCTACCTTGCTGACTGACATGTAGGGCTACCTTGTTGACTGACCTGTGGGGCTACCATGTTGACTGACCTGTAGGGCTACCTTGTTGACTGACCTGTAGGGCTAACTTGTTGACTGACCTGTAGGGCTACCTTGTTGACTGACCTGTAGGGCTACCTTGTTGACTGACCTGTAGGGCTACCTTGTTGACTGACCTGTAGGGCTACCTTGTTGACTGACCTGTAGGGCTACCTTGTTGACTGACCTGTAGGGCTACCTTTCTGACTAACAGGTTCTCTAGACCCCTCTGGGAAATGGTGACATTTGCAAATATAAATACAGTCATTGACACAGCAGTAAACAATTGATTTCAGTTTATGCAAAAACAGACAGAGGCCTGTAGTAAAATATGATAGAGAATTGTAGCAACTCCACAAAATGAAAGAAAATTAGGTCACTTGTTTTGTCTTTATGAGCGTGAAATGGGTGCTCAGTAGGTAATGGCGATGGGATATATATATCTTGAATTTAGTAGAATGTCCAAGCATGGGACAATCATACAAAACAAATAAATGATTTCTCTACCAGTTTGGTGAGGTATGTGGTCCTGTAGCCTAGCTCTAAGGCCTGCAGGCAGCACTAGGAGCAGGTTAGATTAGCTCGGGTTACATAGCTCCTACAGCGGATTGCTAGTTTTGCATGACACTACAGAGGTCCCTCCCTAACAGCTCAACAGACTATCCTAGGCACATATTTGACAAGGAACACAGGCCAATGCTGTCAAGACAGGGCAGGGACTGTATCTCCACAAACAACAGGGAGACTTGATGGTCAGGGAGTCAGGGCAGCCTATTTGAATGTGAACTACTAAACAATTGAATCATAGGGAAAGTAGCACACTGCTATAGACACACACACACACACACACACACACACACAGACCATGGGATTCAGGGTGTGTGAGTCAGTGACTGTATAGCTGCATAGTCTTAATAGTGTGACAACTGCAGTGAATATAGTGTTTATTGTGGTAAAGTGACATTTCCGTAGACCTAGCACTGAAGGATTGTCCAACCTGGTATAACAGTAACCTGTAGGGCTACCTTGTTGACTGACCTGTAGGGCTACCTTGTTGACTGACCTGTAGGGCTGCCTTGCTGACTGACCTGTAGGGCTACCTTGTTGACTGACCTGTAGGGCTACCTTGCTGACTGACCTGTAGGGCTACTGTGTTGACGGACCTGTAGGGCTACCTTGTTGACTGACCTGTAGGGCTACCTTGCTGACTGACCTGTGGGGCTACCTTGCTGACTGACCTGTAGGGCTACCTGGCTGACTGACCTGTGGGGCTACCTTGTTGACTGACCTGTAGGGCTACCTTGTTGACTGACCTGTGGGGCTACCTTGCTGACTGACCTGTAGGGCTACCTTGCTGACTGACCTGTAGGGCTACCTTGTTGACTGACCTGTGGGGCTACCTTGCTGACTGACATGTAGGGCTACCTTGTTGACTGACCTGTAGGGCTACCTTGTTGACTGACCTATAGGGCTACCTTGTTGACTGACCTGTAGGGCTACCTTGTTGACTGACCTGTAGGGCTACCTTGCTGACTGACCTGTAGGGCTACCTTGCTGACTGACCTGTAGAGCTACCTTGTTGACTGACCTGTAGGGCTACCTTGTTGACTGACCTGTAGGGCTACCTTGCTGACTGACAGGTTCTCTAGACCCCTCTTGGAAATGGTGACATTTGCAAACATAAATACAGTCATTGACACAGCAGTAAACAATTGATTTCAGTTTATGTAAAAACATCCAGAGGCCTGTAGTAAAAAATGATAGAGAATTGTAGCAACTCCACAAAATGAAAGAAAATTAGGTCACTTTTTTTGTCTTTATGAGCGTGAAATGGGTGCTCATTAGATAATGGCGATGGGATATATATATCTTGAATTTAATAGAACATTCAACCATGGGACTCCTTTTGGAATAACCCTTACTGGCTTGGTTTACCAGTCTTAACATCACATGTTATGGTATAGACAATGCAAGCTGCAGCATGTTTGTGTCATGTAGACCTAGTAGCTGTAAAGGTCTGTCTCTGTTCTGTTGCTCTGACACCCTGACATGAAGACAGACTGGTGTGTTGAAACAAAGACACTGATCACAGGGGTTGTGTCACTTTCATACTGTGGCTTGGAGCTGGGCTTGGGTCGCTTGGATTTCACACACACACGCACTCCCACACATGCACACACCCACACACCAGGAGCAAGAACCACACCTAGTGATTCAAACCTAATAAACTTTATTGGCATGGTCATTTTTTAAATGAAGCGTGAAATGGGTGCTCATTAGATAACGGCGATGGGATAAATATATATCCTGAATTTAGTAGAATGTCCAACCATGGGACAATCATACAAAACAAATAAATGATTTCTCTACCAGTTTGGAGAGGTATGAGGTCCTGTAGCCTAGCTCTAAGGCCTGCAGGCAGCACTAGGAGCAGGTTAGATTAGCTCGGGTTACATAGCTCCTACAGCGGATTGCTAGTTTTGCATGACACTACAGAGGTCCCTCCCTAACAGCTCAACAGACTATCCTAGGCACATATTTGACAAGGAACACAGGCCAATGCTGTCAAGACAGGGCAGGGACTGTATCTCCACAAACAACAGGGAGACTTGATGGTCAGGGAGTCAGGGCAGCCTATTTGAATGTGAACTACTAAACAATTGAATCATAGGGAAAGTAGCACACTGCTATAGACACACACACACACACACACACACACACACACACACACACACACACACACACACACACACACACACACACACACACACACACACACACACACACACACACACACAGACCATGGGATTCAGGGTGTGTGAGTCAGTGACTGTATAGCTGCATAGTCTTAATAGTGTGACAACTGCAGTGAATATAGTGTTTATTGTGGTAAAGTGACATTTCCGTAGATCTAGCACTGAAGGATTGTCCAACCTGGTATAACAGTAACCTATAGGGCTGCCTTGCTGACTGACCTGTAGGGCTACCTTGTTGACTGACCTGTAGGGCTACCATGCTGACTGACCTGTAGGGCTACCTTGATGACTGACCTGTGGGGCTACTGTGTTGACTGACCTGTAGGGTTACCTTGTTGACTGACCTGTGTGGCTGCCTTGCTGACTGACCTGTAGGGCTACCTTGTTGACTGACCCGTAGGGCTACCTTGCTGACTGACCTGTAGGGCTACCTTGCTGACTGACCTGTAGGGCTACTGTGTTGACGGACCTGTAGGGCTACCTTGTTGACTGACCTGTAGGGCTACCTTGCTGACTGACCTGTGGGGCTACCTTGCTGACTGACCTGTGGGGATACCTTGCTGACTGACATGTAGGGCTACCTTGTTGACTGACCTGTAGGGCTACCTTGTTGACTGACCTATAGGGCTACCTTGTTGACTGACCTGTAGGGCTACCTTGTTGACTGACCTGTAGGGCTACCTTGCTGACTGACCTGTTGGGCTACCTTGCTGACTGACCTGTAGAGCTACCTTGTTGACTGACCTGTAGGGCTACCTTGTTGACTGACCTGTAGGGCTACCTTGCTGACTGACCTGTAGAGCTACCTTGCTGAGTGACCTGTGGGCTACCTTGCTGACTGACATGTAGGGCTACCTTGTTGACTGACCTGTGGGGCTACCATGTTGACTGACCTGTAGGGCTACCTTGTTGACTGACCTGTAGGGCTAACTTGTTGACTGACCTGTAGGGCTACCTTGTTGACTGACCTGTAGGGCTACCTTGTTGACTGACCTGTAGGGCTACCTTGTTGACTGACCTGTAGGGCTACCTTGTTGACTGACCTGTAGGGCTACCTTGTTGACTGACCTGTAGGGCTACCTTTCTGACTAACAGGTTCTCTAGACCCCTCTGGGAAATGGTGACATTTGCAAATATAAATACAGTCATTGACACAGCAGTAAACAATTGATTTCAGTTTATGCAAAAACAGACAGAGGCCTGTAGTAAAATATGATAGAGAATTGTAGCAACTCCACAAAATGAAAGAAAATTAGGTCACTTGTTTTGTCTTTATGAGCGTGAAATGGGTGCTCAGTAGGTAATGGCGATGGGATATATATATCTTGAATTTAGTAGAATGTCCAAGCATGGGACAATCATACAAAACAAATAAATGATTTCTCTACCAGTTTGGTGAGGTATGTGGTCCTGTAGCCTAGCTCTAAGGCCTGCAGGCAGCACTAGGAGCAGGTTAGATTAGCTCGGGTTACATAGCTCCTACAGCGGATTGCTAGTTTTGCATGACACTACAGAGGTCCCTCCCTAACAGCTCAACAGACTATCCTAGGCACATATTTGACAAGGAACACAGGCCAATGCTGTCAAGACAGGGCAGGGACTGTATCTCCACAAACAACAGGGAGACTTGATGGTCAGGGAGTCAGGGCAGCCTATTTGAATGTGAACTACTAAACAATTGAATCATAGGGAAAGTAGCACACTGCTATAGACACACACACACACACACACACACACACACAGACCATGGGATTCAGGGTGTGTGAGTCAGTGACTGTATAGCTGCATAGTCTTAATAGTGTGACAACTGCAGTGAATATAGTGTTTATTGTGGTAAAGTGACATTTCCGTAGACCTAGCACTGAAGGATTGTCCAACCTGGTATAACAGTAACCTGTAGGGCTACCTTGTTGACTGACCTGTAGGGCTACCTTGTTGACTGACCTGTAGGGCTGCCTTGCTGACTGACCTGTAGGGCTACCTTGTTGACTGACCTGTAGGGCTACCTTGCTGACTGACCTGTAGGGCTACTGTGTTGACGGACCTGTAGGGCTACCTTGTTGACTGACCTGTAGGGCTACCTTGCTGACTGACCTGTGGGGCTACCTTGCTGACTGACCTGTAGGGCTACCTGGCTGACTGACCTGTGGGGCTACCTTGTTGACTGACCTGTAGGGCTACCTTGTTGACTGACCTGTGGGGCTACCTTGCTGACTGACCTGTAGGGCTACCTTGCTGACTGACCTGTAGGGCTACCTTGTTGACTGACCTGTGGGGCTACCTTGCTGACTGACATGTAGGGCTACCTTGTTGACTGACCTGTAGGGCTACCTTGTTGACTGACCTATAGGGCTACCTTGTTGACTGACCTGTAGGGCTACCTTGTTGACTGACCTGTAGGGCTACCTTGCTGACTGACCTGTAGGGCTACCTTGCTGACTGACCTGTAGAGCTACCTTGTTGACTGACCTGTAGGGCTACCTTGTTGACTGACCTGTAGGGCTACCTTGCTGACTGACAGGTTCTCTAGACCCCTCTTGGAAATGGTGACATTTGCAAACATAAATACAGTCATTGACACAGCAGTAAACAATTGATTTCAGTTTATGTAAAAACATCCAGAGGCCTGTAGTAAAAAATGATAGAGAATTGTAGCAACTCCACAAAATGAAAGAAAATTAGGTCACTTTTTTTGTCTTTATGAGCGTGAAATGGGTGCTCATTAGATAATGGCGATGGGATATATATATCTTGAATTTAATAGAACATTCAACCATGGGACTCCTTTTGGAATAACCCTTACTGGCTTGGTTTACCAGTCTTAACATCACATGTTATGGTATAGACAATGCAAGCTGCAGCATGTTTGTGTCATGTAGACCTAGTAGCTGTAAAGGTCTGTCTCTGTTCTGTTGCTCTGACACCCTGACATGAAGACAGACTGGTGTGTTGAAACAAAGACACTGATCACAGGGGTTGTGTCACTTTCATACTGTGGCTTGGAGCTGGGCTTGGGTCGCTTGGATTTCACACACACACGCACTCCCACACATGCACACACCCACACACCAGGAGCAAGAACCACACCTAGTGATTCAAACCTAATAAACTTTATTGGCATGGTCATTTTTTAAATGAAGCGTGAAATGGGTGCTCATTAGATAACGGCGATGGGATAAATATATATCCTGAATTTAGTAGAATGTCCAACCATGGGACAATCATACAAAACAAATAAATGATTTCTCTACCAGTTTGGAGAGGTATGAGGTCCTGTAGCCTAGCTCTAAGGCCTGCAGGCAGCACTAGGAGCAGGTTAGATTAGCTCGGGTTACATAGCTCCTACAGCGGATTGCTAGTTTTGCATGACACTACAGAGGTCCCTCCCTAACAGCTCAACAGACTATCCTAGGCACATATTTGACAAGGAACACAGGCCAATGCTGTCAAGACAGGGCAGGGACTGTATCTCCACAAACAACAGGGAGACTTGATGGTCAGGGAGTCAGGGCAGCCTATTTGAATGTGAACTACTAAACAATTGAATCATAGGGAAAGTAGCACACTGCTATAGACACACACACACACACACACACACACACACACACACACACACACACACACACACACACACACACACACACACACACACACACACACACACACACACAGACCATGGGATTCAGGGTGTGTGAGTCAGTGACTGTATAGCTGCATAGTCTTAATAGTGTAACATCTGCAGTGAATATAGTGTTTATTGTGGTAAAGTGACATTTCCGTAGACCTAGCACTGAAGGATTGTCCAACCTGGTATAACAGTAACCTGTAGGGCTACCTTGTTGACTGACCTGTAGGGCTACCTTGTTGACTGACCTGTAGGGCTGCCTTGCTGACTGACCTGTAGGGCTACCTTGTTGACTGACCTGTAGGGCTACCTTGCTGAAAGACCTGTAGGGCTACTGTGTTGACTGACCTGTAGGGCTACCTTGTTGACTGACCTGTAGGGCTGCCTTGCTGACTGACCTGTAGGGCTGCCTTGCTGACTGACCTGTAGGGCTACTGTGTTGACGGACCTGTAGGGCTACCTTGTTGACTGACCTGTAGGGCTACCTTGCTGACTGACCTGTGGGGCTACCTTGCTGACTGACCTGTAGGGCTACCTGGCTGACTGACCTGTGGGGCTACCTTGTTGACTGACCTGTAGGGCTACCTTGTTGACTGACCTGTGGGGCTACCTTGCTGACTGACCTGTGGGGATACCTTGCTGACTGACATGTAGGGCTACCTTGTTGACTGACCTGTAGGGCTACCTTGTTGACTGACCTATAGGGCTACCTTGTTGACTGACCTGTAGGGCTACCTTGTTGACTGACCTGTGGGGCTACCTTGCTGACTGACCTGTGGGGATACCTTGCTGACTGACATGTAGGGCTACCTTGTTGACTGACCTGTAGGGCTACCTTGTTGACTGACCTATAGGGCTTCCTTGTTGACTGACCTGTAGGGCTACCTTGTTGACTGACCTGTAGGGCTACCTTGCTGACTGACCTGTAGGGCTACCTTGCTGACTGACCTGTAGAGCTACCTTGTTGACTGACCTGTAGGGCTACCTTGTTGACTGACCTGTAGGGCTACCTTGCTGACTGACAGGTTCTCTAGACCCCTCTTGGAAATGGTGACATTTGCAAACATAAATACAGTCATTGACACAGCAGTAAACAATTGATTTCAGTTTATGTAAAAACATCCAGAGGCCTGTAGTAAAAAATGATAGAGAATTGTAGCAACTCCACAAAATGAAAGAAAATTAGGTCACTTTTTTTGTCTTTATGAGCGTGAAATGGGTGCTCATTAGATAATGGCGATGGGATATATATCTTGAATTTAATAGAACATTCAACCATGGGACTCCTTTTGGAATAACCCTTACTGGCTTGGTTTACCAGTCTTAACATCACATGTTATGGTATAGACAATGCAAGCTGCAGCATGTTTGTGTCATGTAGACCTAGTAGCTGTAAAGGTCTGTCTCTGTTCTGTTGCTCTGACACCCTGACATGAAGACAGACTGGTGTGTTGAAACAAAGACACTGATCACAGGGGTTGTGTCACTTTCATACTGTGGCTTGGAGCTGGGCTTGGGTCGCTTGGATTTCACACACACACGCACTCCCACACATGCACACACCCACACACCAGGAGCAAGAACCACACCTAGTGATTCAAACCTAATAAACTTTATTGGCATGGTCATTTTTTAAATGAAGCGTGAAATGGGTGCTCATTAGATAACGGCGATGGGATAAATATATATCCTGAATTTAGTAGAATGTCCAACCATGGGACAATCATACAAAACAAATAAATGATTTCTCTACCAGTTTGGTGAGGTATGAGGTCCTGTAGCCTAGCTCTAAGGCCTGCAGGCAACACTAGGAGCAGGTTAGATTAGCTCGGGTTACATAGCTCCTACAGCGGATTGCTAGTTTTGCATGACACTACAGAGGTCCCTCCCTAACAGCTCAACAGACTATCCTAGGCACATATTTGACAAGGAACACAGGCCAATGCTGTCAAGACAGGGCAGGGACTGTATCTCCACAAACAACAGGGAGACTTGATGGTCAGGGAGTCAGGGCAGCCTATTTGAATGTGAACTACTAAACAATTGAATCATAGGGAAAGTAGCACACTGCTATAGACACACACACACACACACACACACACACACACACACACACACACACACACACACACACACACACACACACACACACACACACACACACACACACAGACCATGGGATTCAGGGTGTGTGAGTCAGTGACTGTATAGCTGCATAGTCTTAATAGTGTGACAACTGCAGTGAATATAGTGTTTATTGTGGTAAAGTGACATTTCCGTAGACCTAGCACTGAAGGATTGTCCAACCTGGTATAACAGTAACCTGTAGGGCTACCTTGTTGACTGACCTGTAGGGCTACCTTGTTGACTGACCTGTAGGGCTGCCTTGCTGACTGACCTGTAGGGCTACCTTGTTGACTGACCTGTAGGGCTACCTTGCTGACTGACCTGTAGGGCTACTGTGTTGACTGACATGTAGGGCTACCTTGTTGACTGACCTGTAGGGCTGCCTTGCTGACTGACCTGTAGGGCTGCCTTGCTGACTGACCTGTAGGGCTGCCTTGCTGACTGACCTGTAGGGCTACCTTGTTGACTGACCCGTACGGCTACCTTGCTGACTGACCTGTAGGGCTACTG
Organism: Salmo trutta; assembly: GCF_901001165.1. Classification (NCBI taxonomy): domain Eukaryota; kingdom Metazoa; phylum Chordata; class Actinopteri; order Salmoniformes; family Salmonidae; genus Salmo; species Salmo trutta. The sequence continues at coordinate 396,573 of NW_021822458.1, forward strand.
TGTTGACGGACCTGTAGGGCTACCTTGTTGACTGACCTGTAGGGCTACCTTGCTGACTTACCTGTGGGGCTACCTTGCTGACTGACCTGTAGGGCTACCTGGCTGACTGACCTGTGGGGCTACCTTGTTGACTGACCTGTAGGGCTACCTTGTTGACTGACCTGTGGGGCTACCTTGCTGACTGACCTGTGGGGATACCTTGCTGACTGACATGTAGGGCTACCTTGTTGACTGACCTGTAGGGCTACCTTGTTGACTGACCTATAGGGCTACCTTGTTGACTGACCTGTAGGGCTACCTTGTTGACTGACCTGTAGGGCTACCTTGCTGACTGACCTGTAGGGCTACCTTGCTGACTGACCTGTAGAGCTACCTTGTTGACTGACCTGTAGGGCTACCTTGTTGACTGACCTGTAGGGCTACCTTGTTGACTGACCTGTAGGGCTACCTTGCTGACTGACAGGTTCTCTAGACCCCTCTTGGAAATGGTGACATTTGCAAACAAAAATACAGTCATTGACACAGCAGTAAACAATTGATTTCAGTTCATGTAAAAACATCCAGAGGCCTGTAGTAAAAAATGATAGAGAATTGTAGCAACTCCACAAAATGAAAGAAAATTAGGTCACTTTTTTTGTCTTTATGAGTGTGAAATGGGTGCTCATTAGATAATGGCGATGGGATATATATATCTTGAATTTAATAGAACATTCAACCATGGGACTCCTTTTGGAATAACCCTTACTGGCTTGGTTTACCAGTCTTAACATCACATGTTATGGTATAGACAATGCAAGCTGCAGCATGTTTGTGTCATGTAGACCTAGTAGCTGTAAAGGTCTGTCTCTGTTCTGTTGCTCTGACACCCTGACATGAAGACAGACTGGTGTGTTGAAACAAAGACACTGATCACAGGGGTTGTGTCACTTTCATACTGTGGCTTGGAGCTGGGCTTGGGTCGCTTGGATTTCACACACACACGCACTCCCACACATGCACACACCCACACACCAGGAGCAAGAACCACACCTAGTGATTCAAACCTAATAAACTTTATTGGCATGGTCATTTTTTAAATGAAGCGTGAAATGGGTGCTCATTAGATAACGGCGATGGGATAAATATATATCCTGAATTTAGTAGAATGTCCAACCATGGGACAATCATACAAAACAAATAAATGATTTCTCTACCAGTTTGGAGAGGTATGAGGTCCTGTAGCCTAGCTCTAAGGCCTGCAGGCAGCACTAGGAGCAGGTTAGATTAGCTCGGGTTACATAGCTCCTACAGCGGATTGCTAGTTTTGCATGACACTACAGAGGTCCCTCCCTAACAGCTCAACAGACTATCCTAGGCACATATTTGACAAGGAACACAGGCCAATGCTGTCAAGACAGGGCAGGGACTGTATCTCCACAAACAACAGGGAGACTTGATGGTCAGGGAGTCAGGGCAGCCTATTTGAATGTGAACTACTAAACAATTGAATCATAGGGAAAGTAGCACACTGCTATAGACACACACACACACACACACACACACACAGACCATGGGATTCAGGGTGTGTGAGTCAGTGACTGTATAGCTGCATAGTCTTAATAGTGTGACAACTGCAGTGAATATAGTGTTTATTGTGGTAAAGTGACATTTCCGTAGACCTAGCACTGAAGGATTGTCCAACCTGGTATAACAGTAACCTGTAGGGCTACCTTGTTGACTGACCTGTAGGGCTACCTTGTTGACTGACCTGTAGGGCTGCCTTGCTGACTGACCTGTAGGGCTACCTTGTTGACTGACCTGTAGGGTTACCTTGCTGACTGACCTGTAGGGCTACTGTGTTGACTGACCTGTAGGGCTACCTTGTTGACTGACCTGTAGGGCTACCTTGCTGACTGACCTGTGGGGCTACCTTGCTGACTGACCTGTAGGGCTACCTGGCTGACTGACCTGTGGGGCTACCTTGTTGACTGACCTGTAGGGCTACCTTGTTGACTGACCTGTGGGGCTACCTTGCTGACTGACCTGTAGGGCTACCTTGCTGACTGACCTGTAGGGCTACCTTGTTGACTGACCTGTGGGGCTACCTTGCTGACTGACATGTAGGGCTACCTTGTTGACTGACCTGTAGGGCTACCTTGTTGACTGACCTATAGGGCTACCTTGTTGACTGACCTGTAGGGCTACCTTGTTGACTGACCTGTAGAGCTACCTTGTTGACTGACCTGTAGGGCTACCTTGTTGACTGACCTGTAGGGCTACCTTGTTGACTGACCTGTAGGGCTACCTTGTTGAGTTGACTGACCTGTAGGGCTACCTTGTTGACTGACCTGTAGGGCTACCTTGCTGACTGACAGGTTCTCTAGACCCCTCTTGGAAATGGTGACATTTGCAAACATAAATACAGTCATTGACACAGCAGTAAACAATTGATTTCAGTTTATGTAAAAACATCCAGAGGCCTGTAGTAAAAAATGATAGAGAATTGTAGCAACTCCACAAAATGAAAGAAAATTTGGTCACTTTTTTTGTCTTTATGAGCGTGAAATGGGTGCTCATTAGGTAATGGCGATGGGATATATATATCTTGAATTTAATAGAACATTCAACCATGGGACTCCTTTTGGAATAACCCTTACTGGCTTGGTTTACCAGTCTTAACTTCACATGTTATGGTATAGACAATGCAAGCTGCAGCATGTTTGTGTCATGTAGACCTAGTAGCTGTAAAGGTCTGTCTCTGTTCTGTTGCTCTGACACCCTGACATGAAGACAGACTGGTGTGTTGAAACAAAGACACTGATCACAGGGGTTGTGTCACTTTCATACTGTGGCTTGGAGCTGGGCTTGGGTCGCTTGGATTTCACACACACACGCACTCCCACACATGCACACACCCACACACCAGGAGCAAGAACCACACCTAGTGATTCAAACCTAATAAACTTTATTGGCATGGTCATTTTTTAAATGAAGCGTGAAATGGGTGCTCATTAGATAACGGCGATGGGATAAATATATATCCTGAATTTAGTAGAATGTCCAACCATGGGACAATCATACAAAACAAATAAATGATTTCTCCACCAGTTTGGAGAGGTATGAGGTCCTGTAGCCTAGCTCTAAGGCCTGCAGGCAGCACTAGGAGCAGGTTAGATTAGCTCGGGTTACATAGCTCCTACAGCGGATTGCTAGTTTTGCATGACACTACAGAGGTCCCTCCCTAACAGCTCAACAGACTATCCTAGGCACATATTTGACAAGGAACACAGGCCAATGCTGTCAAGACAGGGCAGGGACTGTATCTCCAAAAACAACAGGGAGACTTGATGGTCAGGGAGTCAGGGCAGCCTATTTGAATGTGAACTACTAAACAATTGAATCATAGGGAAAGTAGCACACTGCTATAGACACACACACACACACACACACACACACACACACACACACACACACACACACACACACACACACACACACACACACACACACACACACACACACACACACACAGACCATGGGATTCAGGGTGTGTGAGTCAGTGACTGTATAGCTGCATAGTCTTAATAGTGTAACATCTGCAGTGAATATAGTGTTTATTGTGGTAAAGTGACATTTCCGTAGACCTAGCACTGAAGGATTGTCCAACCTGGTATAACAGTAACCTGTAGGGCTACCTTGTTGACTGACCTGTAGGGCTACCTTGTTGACTGACCTGTAGGGCTGCCTTGCTGACTGACCTGTAGGGCTACCTTGTTGACTGACCTGTAGGGCTACCTTGCTGAAAGACCTGTAGGGCTACTGTGTTGACTGACCTGTAGGGCTACCTTGTTGACTGACCTGTAGGGCTGCCTTGCTGACTGACCTGTAGGGCTGCCTTGCTGACTGACCTGTAGGGCTACTGTGTTGACGGACCTGTAGGGCTACCTTGTTGACTGACCTGTAGGGCTACCTTGCTGACTGACCTGTGGGGCTACCTTGCTGACTGACCTGTAGGGCTACCTGGCTGACTGACCTGTGGGGCTACCTTGTTGACTGACCTGTAGGGCTACCTTGTTGACTGACCTGTGGGGCTACCTTGCTGACTGACCTGTAGGGCTACCTTGCTGACTGACCTGTAGGGCTACCTTGTTGACTGACCTGTGGGGCTACCTTGCTGACTGACATGTAGGGCTACCTTGTTGACTGACCTGTAGGGCTACCTTGTTGACTGACCTATAGGGCTACCTTGTTGACTGACCTGTAGGGCTACCTTGTTGACTGACCTGTAGAGCTACCTTGTTGACTGACCTGTAGGGCTACCTTGTTGACTGACCTGTAGGGCTACCTTGTTGACTGACCTGTAGGGCTACCTTGTTGACTGACCTGTAGGGCTACCTTGTTGACTGACCTGTAGGGCTACCTTGTTGACTGACCTGTAGGGCTACCTTGCTGACTGACAGGTTCTCTAGACCCCTCTTGGAAATGGTGACATTTGCAAACATAAATACAGTCATTGACACAGCAGTAAACAATTGATTTCAGTTTATGTAAAAACATCCAGAGGCCTGTAGTAAAAAATGATAGAGAATTGTAGCAACTCCACAAAATGAAAGAAAATTTGGTCACTTTTTTTGTCTTTATGAGCGTGAAATGGGTGCTCATTAGGTAATGGCGATGGGATATATATATCTTGAATTTAATAGAACATTCAACCATGGGACTCCTTTTGGAATAACCCTTACTGGCTTGGTTTACCAGTCTTAACTTCACATGTTATGGTATAGACAATGCAAGCTGCAGCATGTTTGTGTCATGTAGACCTAGTAGCTGTAAAGGTCTGTCTCTGTTCTGTTGCTCTGACACCCTGACATGAAGACAGACTGGTGTGTTGAAACAAAGACACTGATCACAGGGGTTGTGTCACTTTCATACTGTGGCTTGGAGCTGGGCTTGGGTCGCTTGGATTTCACACACACACGCACTCCCACACATGCACACACCCACACACCAGGAGCAAGAACCACACCTAGTGATTCAAACCTAATAAACTTTATTGGCATGGTCATTTTTTAAATGAAGCGTGAAATGGGTGCTCATTAGATAACGGCGATGGGATAAATATATATCCTGAATTTAGTAGAATGTCCAACCATGGGACAATCATACAAAACAAATAAATGATTTCTCTACCAGTTTGGAGAGGTATGAGGTCCTGTAGCCTAGCTCTAAGGCCTGCAGGCAGCACTAGGAGCAGGTTAGATTAGCTCGGGTTACATAGCTCCTACAGCGGATTGCTAGTTTTGCATGACACTACAGAGGTCCCTCCCTAACAGCTCAACAGACTATCCTAGGCACATATTTGACAAGGAACACAGGCCAATGCTGTCAAGACAGGGCAGGGACTGTATCTCCAAAAACAACAGGGAGACTTGATGGTCAGGGAGTCAGGGCAGCCTATTTGAATGTGAACTACTAAACAATTGAATCATAGGGAAAGTAGCACACTGCTATAGACACACACACACACACACACACACACACACACACACACACACACACACACACACACACACACACACACACACACACACACACACACAGACCATGGGATTCAGGGTGTGTGAGTCAGTGACTGTATAGCTGCATAGTCTTAATAGTGTAACATCTGCAGTGAATATAGTGTTTATTGTGGTAAAGTGACATTTCCGTAGACCTAGCACTGAAGGATTGTCCAACCTGGTATAACAGTAACCTGTAGGGCTACCTTGTTGACTGACCTGTAGGGCTACCTTGTTGACTGACCTGTAGGGCTGCCTTGCTGACTGACCTGTAGGGCTACCTTGTTGACTGACCTGTAGGGCTACCTTGCTGAAAGACCTGTAGGGCTACTGTGTTGACTGACCTGTAGGGCTACCTTGTTGACTGACCTGTAGGGCTGCCTTGCTGACTGACCTGTAGGGCTGCCTTGCTGACTGACCTGTAGGGCTACTGTGTTGACGGACCTGTAGGGCTACCTTGTTGACTGACCTGTAGGGCTACCTTGCTGACTGACCTGTGGGGCTACCTTGCTGACTGACCTGTAGGGCTACCTTGCTGACTGACCTGTGGGGCTACCTTGTTGACTGACCTGTAGGGCTACCTTGTTGACTGACCTGTGGGGCTACCTTGCTGACTGACCTGTGGGGATACCTTGCTGACTGACATGTAGGGCTACCTTGTTGACTGACCTGTAGGGCTACCTTGTTGACTGACCTATAGGGCTACCTTGTTGACTGACCTGTAGGGCTACCTTGTTGACTGACCTGTGGGGCTACCTTGCTGACTGACCTGTGGGGATACCTTGCTGACTGACATGTAGGGATATCTTGTTGACTGACCTGTAGGGCTACCTTGTTGACTGACCTATAGGGCTACCTTGTTGACTGACCTGTAGGGCTATCTTGTTGACTGACCTGTAGGGCTACCTTGCTGACTGACCTGTAGGGCTACCTTGCTGACTGACCTGTAGAGCTACCTTGTTGACTGACCTGTAGGGCTACCTTGTTGACTGACCTGTAGGGCTACCTTGCTGACTGACAGGTTCTCTAGACCCCTCTTGGAAATGGTGACATTTGCAAACATAAATACAGTCATTGACACAGCAGTAAACAATTGATTTCAGTTTATGTAAAAACATCCAGAGGCCTGTAGTAAAAAATGATAGAGAATTGTAGCAACTCCACAAAATGAAAGAAAATTTGGTCACTTTTTTTGTCTTTATGAGCGTGAAATGGGTGCTCATTAGGTAATGGCGATGGGATATATATATCTTGAATTTAATAGAACATTCAACCATGGGACTCCTTTTGGAATAACCCTTACTGGCTTGGTTTACCAGTCTTAACTTCACATGTTATGGTATAGACAATGCAAGCTGCAGCATGTTTGTGTCATGTAGACCTAGTAGCTGTAAAGGTCTGTCTCTGTTCTGTTGCTCTGACACCCTGACATGAAGACAGACTGGTGTGTTGAAACAAAGACACTGATCACAGGGGTTGTGTCACTTTCATACTGTGGCTTGGAGCTGGGCTTGGGTCGCTTGGATTTCACACACACACGCACTCCCACACATGCACACACCCACACACCAGGAGCAAGAACCACACCTAGTGATTCAAACCTAATAAACTTTATTGGCATGGTCATTTTTTAAATGAAGCGTGAAATGGGTGCTCATTAGATAACGGCGATGGGATAAATATATATCCTGAATTTAGTAGAATGTCCAACCATGGGACAATCATACAAAACAAATAAATGATTTCTCTACCAGTTTGGAGAGGTATGAGGTCCTGTAGCCTAGCTCTAAGGCCTGCAGGCAGCACTAGGAGCAGGTTAGATTAGCTCGGGTTACATAGCTCCTACAGCGGATTGCTAGTTTTGCATGACACTACAGAGGTCCCTCCCTAACAGCTCAACAGACTATCCTAGGCACATATTTGACAAGGAACACAGGCCAATGCTGTCAAGACAGGGCAGGGACTGTATCTCCAAAAACAACAGGGAGACTTGATGGTCAGGGAGTCAGGGCAGCCTATTTGAATGTGAACTACTAAACAATTGAATCATAGGGAAAGTAGCACACTGCTATAGACACACACACACACACACACACACACACACACACACACACACACACACACACACACACACACACACACACACACACACACAGACCATGGGATTCAGGGTGTGTGAGTCAGTGACTGTATAGCTGCATAGTCTTAATAGTGTAACATCTGCAGTGAATATAGTGTTTATTGTGGTAAAGTGACATTTCCGTAGACCTAGCACTGAAGGATTGTCCAACCTGGTATAACAGTAACCTGTAGGGCTACCTTGTTGACTGACCTGTAGGGCTACCTTGTTGACTGACCTGTAGGGCTACCTTGCTGACTGACCTGTAGGGCTACCTTGTTGACTGACCTGTAGGGCTACCTTGCTGAAAGACCTGTAGGGCTACTGTGTTGACTGACCTGTAGGGCTACCTTGTTGACTGACCTGTAGGGCTGCCTTGCTGACTGACCTGTAGGGCTGCCTTGCTGACTGACCTGTAGGGCTACTGTGTTGACGGACCTGTAGGGCTACCTTGTTGACTGACCTGTAGGGCTACCTTGCTGACTGACCTGTGGGGCTACCTTGCTGACTGACCTGTAGGGCTACCTGGCTGACTGACCTGTGGGGCTACCTTGTTGACTGACCTGTAGGGCTACCTTGTTGACTGACCTGTGGGGCTACCTTGCTGACTGACCTGTGGGGATACCTTGCTGACTGACATGTAGGGCTACCTTGTTGACTGACCTGTAGGGCTACCTTGTTGACTGACCTATAGGGCTACCTTGTTGACTGACCTGTAGGGCTACCTTGTTGACTGACCTGTGGGGCTACCTTGCTGACTGACCTGTGGGGATACCTTGCTGACTGACATGTAGGGATATCTTGTTGACTGACCTGTAGGGCTACCTTGTTGACTGACCTATAGGGCTACCTTGTTGACTGACCTGTAGGGCTACCTTGTTGACTGACCTGTAGGGCTACCTTGCTGACTGACCTGTAGGGCTACCTTGCTGACTGACCTGTAGAGCTACCTTGTTGACTGACCTGTAGGGCTACCTTGTTGACTGACCTGTAGGGCTACCTTGCTGACTGACAGGTTCTCTAGACCCCTCTTGGAAATGGTGACATTTGCAAACATAAATACAGTCATTGACACAGCAGTAAACAATTGATTTCAGTTTATGTAAAAACATCCAGAGGCCTGTAGTAAAAAATGATAGAGAATTGTAACAACTCCACAAAATGAAAGAAAATTAAGTCACTTTTTTTGTCTTTATGAGTGTGAAATGGGTGCTCATTAGATAATGGCGATGGGATATATATATCTTGAATTTAATAGAACATTCAACCATGGGACTCCTTTTGGAATAACCCTTACTGGCTTGGTTTACCAGTCTTAACATCACATGTTATGGTATAGACAATGCAAGCTGCAGCATGTTTGTGTCATGTAGACCTAGTAGCTGTAAAGGTCTGTCTCTGTTCTGTTGCTCTGACACCCTGACATGAAGACAGACTGGTGTGTTGAAACAAAGACACTGATCACAGGGGTTGTGTCACTTTCATACTGTGGCTTGGAGCTGGGCTTGGGTCGCTTGGATTTCACACACACACGCACTCCCACACATGCACACACCCACACACCAGGAGCAAGAACCACACCTAGTGATTCAAACCTAATAAACTTTATTGGCATGGTCATTTTTAAATGAAGCGTGAAATGGGTGCTCATTAGATAACGGCGATGGGATAAATATATATCCTGAATTTAGTAGAATGTCCAACCATGGGACAATCATACAAAACAAATAAATGATTTCTCTACCAGTTTGGAGAGGTATGAGGTCCTGTAGCCTAGCTCTAAGGCCTGCAGGCAGCACTAGGAGCAGGTTAGATTAGCTCGGGTTACATAGCTCCTACAGCGGATTGCTAGTTTTGCATGACACTACAGAGGTCCCTCCCTAACAGCTCAACAGACTATCCTAGGCACATATTTGACAAGGAACACAGGCCAATGCTGTCAAGACAGGGCAGGGACTGTATCTCCACAAACAACAGGGAGACTTGATGGTCAGGGAGTCAGGGCAGCCTATTTGAATGTGAACTACTAAACAATTGAATCATAGGGAAAGTAGCACACTGCTATAGACACACACACACACACACACACACACACACACACACACACACACACACACACACACAGACCATGGGATTCAGGGTGTGTGAGTCAGTGACTGTATAGCTGCATAGTCTTAATAGTGTGACAACTGCAGTGAATATAGTGTTTATTGTGGTAAAGTGACATTTCCGTAGACCTAGCACTGAAGGATTGTCCAACCTGGTATAACAGTAACCTGTAGGGCTACCTTGTTGACTGACCTGTAGGGCTACCTTGTTGACTGACCTGTAGAGCTGCCTTGCTGACTGACCTGTAGGGCTACCTTGTTGACTGACCTGTAGGGCTACCTTGCTGACTGACCTGTAGGGCTACTGTGTTGACTGACCTGTAGGGCTACCTTGTTGACTGACCTGTAGGGCTGCCTTGCTGACTGACCTGTAGGGCTGCCTTGCTGACTGACCTGTAGGGCTGCCTTGCTGACTGACCTGTAGGGCTACCTTGTTGACTGACCCGTACGGCTACCTTGCTGACTGACCTGTAGGGCTACTGTGTTGACGGACCTGTAGGGCTACCTTGTTGACTGACCTGTAGGGCTACCTTGCTGACTGACCTGTGGGGCTACCTTGCTGACTGACCTGTAGGGCTACCTGGCTGACTGACCTGTGGGGCTACCTTGTTGACTTACCTGTAGGGCTACCTTGTTGGCTGACCTGTGGGGCTACCTTGTTGACTGACCTGTAGGGCTACCTTGCTGACTGACCTGTAGGGCTACCTTGCTGACTGACCTGTAGAGCTACCTTGTTGACTGACCTGTAGGGCTACCTTGTTGACTGACCTGTAGGGCTACCTTGCTGACTGACAGGTTCTCTAGACCCCTCTTGGAAATGGTGACATTTGCAAACATAAATACAGTCATTGACACAGCAGTAAACAATTGATTTCAGTTTATGTAAAAACATCCAGAGGCCTGTAGTAAAAAATGATAGAGAATTGTAGCAACTCCACAAAATGAAAGAAAATTTGGTCACTTTTTTTGTCTTTATGAGCGTGAAATGGGTGCTCATTAGATAATGGCGATGGGATATATATATCTTGAATTTAATAGAACATTCAACCATGGGACTCCTTTTGGAATAACCCTTACTGGCTTGGTTTACCAGTCTTAACTTCACATGTTATGGTATAGACAATGCAAGCTGCAGCATGTTTGTGTCATGTAGACCTAGTAGCTGTAAAGGTCTGTCTCTGTTCTGTTGCTCTGACACCCTGACATGAAGACAGACTGGTGTGTTGAAACAAAGACACTGATCACAGGGGTTGTGTCACTTTCATACTGTGGCTTGGAGCTGGGCTTGGGTCGCTTGGATTTCACACACACACGCACTCCCACACATGCACACACCCACACACCAGGAGCAAGAACCACACCTAGTGATTCAAACCTAATAAACTTTATTGGCATGGTCATTTTTTAAATGAAGCGTGAAATGGGTGCTCAGTAGGTAATGGCGATGGGATATATATATCTTGAATTTAGTAGAATGTCCAAGCATGGGACAATCATACAAAACAAATAAATGATTTCTCTACCAGTTTGGTGAGGTATGTGGTCCTGTAGCCTAGCTCTAAGGCCTGCAGGCAGCACTAGGAGCAGGTTAGATTAGCTCGGGTTACATAGCTCCTACAGCGGATTGCTAGTTTTGCATGACACTACAGAGGTCCCTCCCTAACAGCTCAACAGACTATCCTAGGCACATATTTGACAAGGAACACAGGCCAATGCTGTCAAGACAGGGCAGGGACTGTATCTCCACAAACAACAGGGAGACTTGATGGTCAGGGAGTCAGGGCAGCCTATTTGAATGTGAACTACTAAACAATTGAATCATATGGAAAGTAGCACACTGCTATAGACACACACACACACACACACACACACACACACACACACACACACACACACACACACACACACACACACACACACACACACACACACACACACACACACACACAGACCATGGGATTCAGGGTGTGTGAGTCAGTGACTGTATAGCTGCATAGTCTTAATAGTGTAACATCTGCAGTGAATATAGTGTTTATTGTGGTAAAGTGACATTTCCGTAGACCTAGCACTGAAGGATTGTCCAACCTGGTATAACAGTAACCTGTAGGGCTACCTTGTTGACTGACCTGTAGGGCTACCTTGTTGACTGACCTGTAGGGCTGCCTTGCTGACTGACCTGTAGGGCTACCTTGTTGACTGACCTGTAGGGCTACCTTGCTGAAAGACCTGTAGGGCTACTGTGTTGACTGACCTGTAGGGCTACCTTGTTGACTGACCTGTAGGGCTGCCTTGCTGACTGACCTGTAGGGCTGCCTTGCTGACTGACCTGTAGGGCTGCCTTGCTGACTGACCTGTAGGGCTACCTTGTTGACTGACCCGTACGGCTACCTTGCTGACTGACCTGTAGGGCTACTGTGTTGACGGACCTGTAGGGCTACCTTGCTGACTGACCTGTGGGGCTACCTTGCTGACTGACCTGTAGGGCTACCTGGCTGACTGACCTGTGGGGCTACCTTGTTGACTGACCTGTAGGGCTACCTTGTTGACTGACCTGTAGGGCTACCTTGCTGACTGACCTGTGGGGCTACCTTGCTGACTGACCTGTAGGGCTACCTGGCTGACTGACCTGTGGGGCTACCTTGTTGACTGACCTGTAGGGCTACCTTGTTGACTGACCTGTGGGGCTACCTTGCTGACTGACCTGTGGGGATACCTTGCTGACTGACATGTAGGGCTACCTTGTTGACTGACCTGTAGGGCTACCTTGTTGACTGACCTATAGGGCTACCTTGTTGACTGACCTGTAGGGCTACCTTGTTGACTGACCTGTGGGGCTACCTTGCTGACTGACCTGTGGGGATACCTTGCTGACTGACATGTAGGGCTACCTTGTTGACTGACCTGTAGGGCTACCTTGTTGACTGACCTATAGGGCTTCCTTGTTGACTGACCTGTAGGGCTACCTTGTTGACTGACCTGTAGGGCTACCTTGCTGACTGACCTGTAGGGCTACCTTGCTGACTGACCTGTAGATCTACCTTGTTGACTGACCTGTAGGGCTACCTTGCTGACTGACCTGTAGGGCTACCTTGTTGACTGACCTGTGGGGCTACCTTGCTGACTGACATGTAGGGCTACCTTGTTGACTGACCTGTAGGGCTACCTTGTTGACTGACCTATAGGGCTACCTTGTTGACTGACCTGTAGGGCTACCTTGCTGACTGACATGTAGGGCTACCTTGTTGACTGACCTGTAGGGCTACCTTGTTGACTGACCTATAGGGCTTCCTTGTTGACTGACCTGTAGGGCTACCTTGTTGACTGACCTGTAGGGCTACCTTGCTGACTGACCTGTAGGGCTACCTTGCTGACTGACCTGTAGATCTACCTTGTTGACTGACCTGTAGGGCTACCTTGTTGACTGACCTGTTAGGCTACCTTGTTGACTGACCTGTAGGGCTACCTTGTTGACTGACCTGTAGGGCTACCTTGCTGACTGACAGGTTCTCTAGACCCCTCTTGGAAATGGTGACATTTGCAAACATAAATACAGTCATTGACACAGCAGTAAACAATTGATTTCAGTTTATGTAAAAACATCCAGAGGCCTGTAGTAAAAAATGATAGAGAATTGTAGCAACTCCACAAAATGAAAGAAAATTAGGTCACTTTTTTTGTCTTTATGAGCGTGAAATGGGTGCTCATTAGATAATGGCGATGGGATATATATATCTTGAATTTAATAGAACATTCAACGATGGGACTCCTTTTGGAATAACCCTTACTGGCTTGGTTTACCAGTCTTAACATCACATGTTATGGTATAGACAATGCAAGCTGCAGCATGTTTGTGTCATGTAGACCTAGTAGCTGTAAAGGTCTGTCTCTGTTCTGTTGCTCTGACACCCTGACATGAAGACAGACTGGTGTGTTGAAACAAAGACACTGATCACAGGGGTTGTGTCACTTTCATACTGTGGCTTGGAGCTGGGCTTGGGTCGCTTGGATTTCACACACACACGCACTCCCACACATGCACACACCCACACACCAGGAGCAAGAACCACACCTAGTGATTCAAACCTAATAAACTTTATTGGCATGGTCATTTTTTAAATGAAGCGTGAAATGGGTGCTCATTAGATAACGGCGATGGGATAAATATATATCCTGAATTTAGTAGAATGTCCAACCATGGGACAATCATACAAAACAAATAAATGATTTCTCTACCAGTTTGGAGAGGTATGAGGTCCTGTAGCCTAGCTCTAAGGCCTGCAGGCAGCACTAGGAGCAGGTTAGATTAGCTCGGGTTACATAGCTCCTACAGCGGATTGCTAGTTTTGCATGACACTACAGAGGTCCCTCCCTAACAGCTCAACAGACTATCCTAGGCACATATTTGACAAGGAACACAGGCCAATGCTGTCAAGACAGGGCAGGGACTGTATCTCCAAAAACAACAGGGAGACTTGATGGTCAGGGAGTCAGGGCAGCCTATTTGAATGTGAACTACTAAACAATTGAATCATAGGGAAAGTAGCACACTGCTATAGACACACACACACACACACACACACACACACACACACACACACACACACACACACACACACACACACACACACACACACACACACACACACACACACACACACACACACACACAGACCATGGGATTCAGGGTGTGAGTCAGTGACTGTATAGCTTCATAGTCTTAATAGTGTGACAACTGCAGTGAATATAGTGTTTATTGTGGTAAAGTGACATTTCCGTAGACCTAGCACTGAAGGATTGTCCAACCTGGTATAACAGTAACCTGTAGGGCTACCTTGTTGACTGACCTGTAGGGCTACCTTGTTGACTGACCTGTAGAGCTGCCTTGCTGACTGACCTGTTGGGCTACCTTGTTGACTGACCTGTAGGGCTACCTTGCTGACTGACCTGTAGGGCTACTGTGTTGACTGACCTGTAGGGCTACCTTGTTGACTGACCTGTAGGGCTGCCTTGCTGACTGACCTGTAGGGCTGCCTTGCTGACTGACCTGTAGGGCTGCCTTGCTGACTGACCTGTAGGGCTACCTTGTTGACTGACCCGTACGGCTACCTTGCTGACTGACCTGTAGGGCTACTGTGTTGACGGACCTGTAGGCTACCTTGTTGACTGACCTGTAGGGCTACCTTGCTGACTGACCTGTGGGGCTACCTTGCTGACTGACCTGTAGGGCTACCTGGCTGACTGACCTGTGGGGCTACCTTGTTGACTTACCTGTAGGGCTACCTTGTTGACTGACCTGTGGGGCTACCTTGTTGACTGACCTGTAGGGCTACCTTGCTGACTGACCTGTAGGGCTACCTTGCTGACTGACCTGTAGAGCTACCTGGCTGACTGACCTGTGGGGCTACCTTGTTGACTTACCTGTAGGGCTACCTTGTTGACTGACCTGTGGGGCTACCTTGTTGACTGACCTGTAGGGCTACCTTGCTGACTGACCTGTAGGGCTACCTTGCTGACTGACCTGTAGAGCTACTTGTTGACTGACCTGTAGGCTACCTTGTTGACTGACCTGTAGGGCTACCTTGTGACTGACCTGTAGGGCTACCTTGTTGACTGACCTGTAGGGCTACCTTGTGACTGACCTGTAGGGCTACCTTGCTGACTGACCTGTAGGGCTACCTTGCTGACTGACCTGTTAGAGCTACCTTGTTGACTGACCTGTAGGGCTACCTTGTTGACTGACCTGTAGGGCTACCTTGCTGACTGACCTGTAGGCTACCTTGCTGACTGACCTGTAGAGCTACCTTGTTGACTGACCTGTAGGGCTACCTTGCGACTGACCTGTAGAGCTACCTTGTTGACTGACCTGTAGAGCTAACCTTGTTGACTGACCTGTAGGCTACCTTGCTGACTGACCTGTAGAGGCTACCTTGTTGACTGACCTGTAGGGCTACCTTGTTGACTGACCTGTAGGGCTACCTTGTTGACTGACCTGTAGGGCTACCTTGCTGACTGACCTGTGGGGCTACCTTGCTGACTGACCTGTAGAGCTACCTTGTTGACTGACCTGTAGGGCTACCTTGTTGACTGACCTGTAGGGCTACCTTGCTGACTGACCTGTAGAGCTACCTTGTTGACTGACCTGTAGGGCTACCTTGCTGACTGACCTGTAGGGCTACCTTGCTGACTGACCTGTAGGGCTACCTTGCTGACTGACCTGTAGGGCTACCTTGTTGACTGACCTGTAGGGCTACCTTGTTGACTGACCTGTAGGGCTACCTTGCTGACTGACAGGTTCTCTAGACCCCTCTTGGAAATGGTGACATTTGCAAACATAAATACAGTCATTGACACAGCAGTAAACAATTGATTTCAGTTTATGTAAAAACATCCAGAGGCCTGTAGTAAAAAATGATAGAGAATTGTAGCAACTCCACAAAATGAAAGAAAATTAGGTCACTTTTTTTGTCTTTATGAGCGTGAAATGGGTGCTCATTAGATAATGGCGATGGGATATATATATCTTGAATTTAATAGAACATTCAACCATGGGACTCCTTTTGGAATAACCCTTACTGGCTTGGTTTACCAGTCTTAACATCACATGTTATGGTATAGACAATGCAAGCTGCAGCATGTTTGTGTCATGTAGACCTAGTAGCTGTAAAGGTCTGTCTCTGTTCTGTTGCTCTGACACCCTGACATGAAGACAGACTGGTGTGTTGAAACAAAGACACTGATCACAGGGGTTGTGTCACTTTCATACTGTGGCTTGGAGCTGGGCTTGGGTCGCTTGGATTTCACACACACACGCACTCCCACACATGCACACACCCACACACCAGGAGCAAGAACCACACCTAGTGATTCAAACCTAATAAACTTTATTGGCATGGTCATTTTTTAAATGAAGCGTGAAATGGGTGCTCATTAGATAACGGCGATGGGATAAATATATATCCTGAATTTAGTAGAATGTCCAACCATGGGACAATCATACAAAACAAATAAATGATTTCTCTACCAGTTTGGAGAGGTATGAGGTCCTGTAGCCTAGCTCTAAGGCCTGCAGGCAGCACTAGGAGCAGGTTAGATTAGCTCGGGTAACATAGCTCCTACAGCGGATTGCTAGTTTTGCATGACACTACAGAGGTCCCTCCCTAACAGCTCAACAGACTATCCTAGGCACATATTTGACAAGGAACACAGGCCAATGCTGTCAAGACAGGGCAGGGACTGTATCTCCACAAACAACAGGGAGACTTGATGGTCAGGGAGTCAGGGCAGCCTATTTGAATGTGAACTACTAAACAATTGAATCATAGGGAAAGTAACACACACACACACACACACACACACACACACACACACACACACACACACACACACACACACACACACACACACACACACACACACACACACACACACACACACACACACACACACAGACCATGGGATTCAGGGTGTGTGAGTCAGTGACTGTATAGCTGCATAGTCTTAATAGTGTAACATCTGCAGTGAATATAGTGTTTATTGTGGTAAAGTGACATTTCCGTAGACCTAGCACTGAAGGATTGTCCAACCTGGTATAACAGTAACCTGTAGGGCTACCTTGTTGACTGACCTGTAGGGCTACCTTGTTGACTGACCTGTAGGGCTGCCTTGCTGACTGACCTGTAGGGCTACCTTGTTGACTGACCTGTAGGGCTACCTTGCTGAAAGACCTGTAGGGCTACTGTGTTGACTGACCTGTAGGGCTACCTTGTTGACTGACCTGTAGGGCTGCCTTGCTGACTGACCTGTAGGGCTGCCTTGCTGACTGACCTGTAGGGCTGCCTTGCTGACTGACCTGTAGGGCTACCTTGTTGACTGACCCGTACGGCTACCTTGCTGACTGACCTGTAGGGCTACTGTGTTGACGGACCTGTAGGGCTACCTTGTTGACTGACCTGTAGGGCTACCTTGCTGACTGACCTGTGGGGCTACCTTGCTGACTGACCTGTAGGGCTACCTGGCTGACTGACCTGTGGGGCTACCTTGTTGACTGACCTGTAGGGCTACCTTGTTGACTGACCTGTGGGGCTACCTTGCTGACTGACCTGTGGGGATACCTTGCTGACTGACATGTAGGGCTACCTTGTTGACTGACCTGTAGGGCTACCTTGTTGACTGACCTATAGGGCTACCTTGTTGACTGACCTGTAGGGCTACCTTGTTGACTGACCTGTGGGGCTACCTTGCTGACTGACCTGTGGGGATACCTTGCTGACTGACATGTAGGGCTACCTTGTTGACTGACCTGTAGAGCTACCTTGTTGACTGACCTATAGGGCTTCCTTGTTGACTGACCTGTAGGGCTACCTTGTTGACTGACCTGTAGGGCTACCTTGCTGACTGACCTGTAGAGCTACCTTGTTGACTGACCTGTAGGGCTACCTTGTTGACTGACCTGTAGGGCTACCTTGTTGACTGACCTGTAGGGCTACCTTGCTGACTGACAGGTTCTCTAGACCCCTCTTGGAAATGGTGACATTTGCAAACATAAATACAGTCATTGACACAGCAGTAAACAATTGATTTCAGTTTATGTAAAAACATCCAGAGGCCTGTAGTAAAAAATGATAGAGAATTGTAGCAACTCCACAAAATGAAAGAAAATTAGGTCACTTTTTTTGTCTTTATGAGCGTGAAATGGGTGCTCATTAGATAATGGCGATGGGATATATATATCTTGAATTTAATAGAACATTCAACGATGGGACTCCTTTTGGAATAACCCTTACTGGCTTGGTTTACCAGTCTTAACATCACATGTTATGGTATAGACAATGCAAGCTGCAGCATGTTTGTGTCATGTAGACCTAGTAGCTGTAAAGGTCTGTCTCTGTTCTGTTGCTCTGACACCCTGACATGAAGACAGACTGGTGTGTTGAAACAAAGACACTGATCACAGGGGTTGTGTCACTTTCATACTGTGGCTTGGAGCTGGGCTTGGGTCGCTTGGATTTCACACACACACGCACTCCCACACATGCACACACCCACACACCAGGAGCAAGAACCACACCTAGTGATTCAAACCTAATAAACTTTATTGGCATGGTCATTTTTTAAATGAAGCGTGAAATGGGTGCTCATTAGATAACGGCGATGGGATAAATATATATCCTGAATTTAGTAGAATGTCCAACCATGGGACAATCATACAAAACAAATAAATGATTTCTCTACCAGTTTGGAGAGGTATGAGGTCCTGTAGCCTAGCTCTAAGGCCTGCAGGCAGCACTAGGAGCAGGTTAGATTAGCTCGGGTTACATAGCTCCTACAGCGGATTGCTAGTTTTGCATGACACTACAGAGGTCCCTCCCTAACAGCTCAACAGACTATCCTAGGCACATATTTGACAAGGAACACAGGCCAATGCTGTCAAGACAGGGCAGGGACTGTATCTCCACAAACAACAGGGAGACTTGATGGTCAGGGAGTCAGGGCAGCCTATTTGAATGTGAACTACTAAACAATTGAATCATAGGGAAAGTAGCACACTGCTATAGACACACACACACACACACACACACACACACACACACACACACACACACACACACACACACACACACACACACACACACACACACACACACACACACACACACACACACACACACACACACACACACACACACACACACACACACACACACACAGACCATGGGATTCAGGGTGTGTGAGTCAGTGACTGTATAGCTTCATAGTCTTAATAGTGTGACAACTGCAGTGAATATAGTGTTTATTGTGGTAAAGTGACATTTCCGTAGACCTAGCACTGAAGGATTGTCCAACCTGGTATAACAGTAACCTGTAGGGCTACCTTGTTGACTGACCTGTAGGGCTACCTTGTTGACTGACCTGTAGAGCTGCCTTGCTGACTGACCTGTAGGGCTACCTTGTTGACTGACCTGTAGGGCTACCTTGCTGACTGACCTGTAGGGCTACTGTGTTGACTGACCTGTAGGGCTACCTTGTTGACTGACCTGTAGGGCTGCCTTGCTGACTGACCTGTAGGGCTGCCTTGCTGACTGACCTGTAGGGCTGCCTTGCTGACTGACCTGTCGGGCTACCTTGTTGACTGACCCGTACGGCTACCTTGCTGACTGACCTGTAGGGCTACTGTGTTGACGGACCTGTAGGGCTACCTTGTTGACTGACCTGTAGGGCTACCTTGCTGACTGACCTGTGGGGCTACCTTGCTGACTGACCTGTAGGGCTACCTGGCTGACTGACCTGTGGGGCTACCTTGTTGACTTACCTGTAGGGCTACCTTGTTGACTGACCTGTGGGGCTACCTTGTTGACTGACCTGTAGGGCTACCTTGCTGACTGACCTGTAGGGCTACCTTGCTGACTGACCTGTAGAGCTACCTTGTTGACTGACCTGTAGGGCTACCTTGTTGACTGACCTGTAGGGCTACCTTGTTGACTGACCTGTAGGGCTACCTTGTTGACTGACCTGTAGGGCTACCTTGCTGACTGACCTGTAGGGCTACCTTGCTGACTGACCTGTAGAGCTACCTTGTTGACTGACCTGTAGGGCTACCTTGTTGACTGACCTGTAGGGCTACCTTGCTGACTGACCTGTAGGGCTACCTTGCTGACTGACCTGTAGAGCTACCTTGTTGACTGACCTGTAGGGCTACCTTGCTGACTGACCTGTAGAGCTACCTTGTTGACTGACCTGTAGAGCTACCTTGTTGACTGACCTGTAGGGCTACCTTGCTGACTGACCTGTAGAGCTACCTTGTTGACTGACCTGTAGAGCTACCTTGTTGACTGACCTGTAGGGCTACCTTGTTGACTGACCTGTAGGGCTACCTTGTTGACTGACCTGTAGGGCTACCTTGTTGACTGACCTGTAGGGCTACCTTGCTGACTGACAGGTTCTCTAGACCCCTCTTGGAAATGGTGACATTTGCAAACATAAATACAGTCATTGACACAGCAGTAAACAATTGATTTCAGTTTATGTAAAAACATCCAGAGGCCTGTAGTAAAAAATGATAGAGAATTGTAGCAACTCCACAAAATGAAAGAAAATTTGGTCACTTTTTTTGTCTTTATGAGCGTGAAATGGGTGCTCATTAGATAATGGCGATGGGATATATATATCTTGAATTTAATAGAACATTCAACCATGGGACTCCTTTTGGAATTACCCTTACTGGCTTGGTTTACCAGTCTTAACATCACATGTTATGGTATAGACAATGCAAGCTGCAGCATGTTTGTGTCATGTAGACCTAGTAGCTGTAAAGGTCTGTCTCTGTTCTGTTGCTCTGACACCCTGACATGAAGACAGACTGGTGTGTTGAAACAAAGACACTGATCACAGGGGTTGTGTCACTTTCATACTGTGGCTTGGAGCTGGGCTTGGGTCGCTTGGATTTCACACACACACACGCACTCCCACACATGCACACACCCACACACCAGGAGCAAGAACCACACCTAGTGATTCAAACCTAATAAACTTTATTGGCATGGTCATTTTTTAAATGAAGCGTGAAATGGGTGCTCATTAGATAACGGCGATGGGATAAATATATATCCTGAATTTAGTAGAATGTCCAACCATGGGACAATCATACAAAACAAATAAATGATTTCTCTACCAGTTTGGAGAGGTATGAGGTCCTGTAGCCTAGCTCTAAGGCCTGCAGGCAGCACTAGGAGCAGGTTAGATTAGCTCGGGTAACATAGCTCCTACAGCGGATTGCTAGTTTTGCATGACACTACAGAGGTCCCTCCCTAACAGCTCAACAGACTATCCTAGGCACATATTTGACAAGGAACACAGGCCAATGCTGTCAAGACAGGGCAGGGACTGTATCTCCACAAACAACAGGGAGACTTGATGGTCAGGGAGTCAGGGCAGCCTATTTGAATGTGAACTACTAAACAATTGAATCATAGGGAAAGTAACACACACACACACACACACACACACACACACACACACACACACACACACACACACACACACACACACACACACACACACACACCACACACACACACACACACACACACACACAGACCATGGGATTCAGGGTGTGTGAGTCAGTGACTGTATAGCTGCATAGTCTTAATAGTGTAACATCTGCAGTGAATATAGTGTTTATTGTGGTAAAGTGACATTTCCGTAGACCTAGCACTGAAGGATTGTCCAACCTGGTATAACAGTAACCTGTAGGGCTACCTTGTTGACTGACCTGTAGGGCTACCTTGTTGACTGACCTGTAGGGCTGCCTTGCTGACTGACCTGTAGGGCTACCTTGTTGACTGACCTGTAGGGCTACCTTGCTGAAAGACCTGTAGGGCTACTGTGTTGACTGACCTGTAGGGCTACCTTGTTGACTGACCTGTAGGGCTGCCTTGCTGACTGACCTGTAGGGCTGCCTTGCTGACTGACCTGTAGGGCTGCCTTGCTGACTGACCTGTAGGGCTACCTTGTTGACTGACCCGTACGGCTACCTTGCTGACTGACCTGTAGGGCTACTGTGTTGACGGACCTGTAGGGCTACCTTGTTGACTGACCTGTAGGGCTACCTTGCTGACTGACCTGTGGGGCTACCTTGCTGACTGACCTGTAGGGCTACCTGGCTGACTGACCTGTGGGGCTACCTTGTTGACTGACCTGTAGGGCTACCTTGTTGACTGACCTGTGGGGCTACCTTGCTGACTGACCTGTGGGGATACCTTGCTGACTGACATGTAGGGCTACCTTGTTGACTGACCTGTAGGGCTACCTTGTTGACTGACCTATAGGGCTACCTTGTTGACTGACCTGTAGGGCTACCTTGTTGACTGACCTGTGGGGCTACCTTGCTGACTGACCTGTGGGGATACCTTGCTGACTGACATGTAGGGCTACCTTGTTGACTGACCTGTAGAGCTACCTTGTTGACTGACCTATAGGGCTTCCTTGTTGACTGACCTGTAGGGCTACCTTGTTGACTGACCTGTAGGGCTACCTTGCTGACTGACCTGTAGAGCTACCTTGTTGACTGACCTGTAGGGCTACCTTGTTGACTGACCTGTAGGGCTACCTTGTTGACTGACCTGTAGGGCTACCTTGCTGACTGACAGGTTCTCTAGACCCCTCTTGGAAATGGTGACATTTGCAAACATAAATACAGTCATTGACACAGCAGTAAACAATTGATTTCAGTTTATGTAAAAACATCCAGAGGCCTGTAGTAAAAAATGATAGAGAATTGTAGCAACTCCACAAAATGAAAGAAAATTAGGTCACTTTTTTTGTCTTTATGAGCGTGAAATGGGTGCTCATTAGATAATGGCGATGGGATATATATATCTTGAATTTAATAGAACATTCAACGATGGGACTCCTTTTGGAATAACCCTTACTGGCTTGGTTTACCAGTCTTAACATCACATGTTATGGTATAGACAATGCAAGCTGCAGCATGTTTGTGTCATGTAGACCTAGTAGCTGTAAAGGTCTGTCTCTGTTCTGTTGCTCTGACACCCTGACATGAAGACAGACTGGTGTGTTGAAACAAAGACACTGATCACAGGGGTTGTGTCACTTTCATACTGTGGCTTGGAGCTGGGCTTGGGTCGCTTGGATTTCACACACACACGCACTCCCACACATGCACACACCCACACACCAGGAGCAAGAACCACACCTAGTGATTCAAACCTAATAAACTTTATTGGCATGGTCATTTTTTAAATGAAGCGTGAAATGGGTGCTCATTAGATAACGGCGATGGGATAAATATATATCCTGAATTTAGTAGAATGTCCAACCATGGGACAATCATACAAAACAAATAAATGATTTCTCTACCAGTTTGGAGAGGTATGAGGTCCTGTAGCCTAGCTCTAAGGCCTGCAGGCAGCACTAGGAGCAGGTTAGATTAGCTCGGGTTACATAGCTCCTACAGCGGATTGCTAGTTTTGCATGACACTACAGAGGTCCCTCCCTAACAGCTCAACAGACTATCCTAGGCACATATTTGACAAGGAACACAGGCCAATGCTGTCAAGACAGGGCAGGGACTGTATCTCCACAAACAACAGGGAGACTTGATGGTCAGGGAGTCAGGGCAGCCTATTTGAATGTGAACTACTAAACAATTGAATCATAGGGAAAGTAGCACACTGCTATAGACACACACACACACACACACACACACACACACACACACACACACACACACACACACACACACACACACACACACACACACACACACACACACACACACACACACACACACACACACACACACACACACAGACCATGGGATTCAGGGTGTGTGAGTCAGTGACTGTATAGCTTCATAGTCTTAATAGTGTGACAACTGCAGTGAATATAGTGTTTATTGTGGTAAAGTGACATTTCCGTAGACCTAGCACTGAAGGATTGTCCAACCTGGTATAACAGTAACCTGTAGGGCTACCTTGTTGACTGACCTGTAGGGCTACCTTGTTGACTGACCTGTAGAGCTGCCTTGCTGACTGACCTGTAGGGCTACCTTGTTGACTGACCTGTAGGGCTACCTTGCTGACTGACCTGTAGGGCTACTGTGTTGACTGACCTGTAGGGCTACCTTGTTGACTGACCTGTAGGGCTGCCTTGCTGACTGACCTGTAGGGCTGCCTTGCTGACTGACCTGTAGGGCTGCCTTGCTGACTGACCTGTCGGGCTACCTTGTTGACTGACCCGTACGGCTACCTTGCTGACTGACCTGTAGGGCTACTGTGTTGACGGACCTGTAGGGCTACCTTGTTGACTGACCTGTAGGGCTACCTTGCTGACTGACCTGTGGGGCTACCTTGCTGACTGACCTGTAGGGCTACCTGGCTGACTGACCTGTGGGGCTACCTTGTTGACTTACCTGTAGGGCTACCTTGTTGACTGACCTGTGGGGCTACCTTGTTGACTGACCTGTAGGGCTACCTTGCTGACTGACCTGTAGGGCTACCTTGCTGACTGACCTGTAGGGCTACCTTGTTGACTGACCTGTAGGGCTACCTTGTTGACTGACCTGTAGGGCTACCTTGTTGACTGACCTGTAGGGCTACCTTGTTGACTGACCTGTAGGGCTACCTTGCTGACTGACCTGTAGGGCTACCTTGCTGACTGACCTGTAGAGCTACCTTGTTGACTGACCTGTAGGGCTACCTTGTTGACTGACCTGTAGGGCTACCTTGCTGACTGACCTGTAGGGCTACCTTGCTGACTGACCTGTAGAGCTACCTTGTTGACTGACCTGTAGGGCTACCTTGCTGACTGACCTGTAGAGCTACCTTGTTGACTGACCTGTAGAGCTACCTTGTTGACTGACCTGTAGGGCTACCTTGCTGACTGACCTGTAGAGCTACCTTGTTGACTGACCTGTAGAGCTACCTTGTTGACTGACCTGTAGGGCTACCTTGTTGACTGACCTGTAGGGCTACCTTGTTGACTGACCTGTAGGGCTACCTTGTTGACTGACCTGTAGGGCTACCTTGCTGACTGACAGGTTCTCTAGACCCCTCTTGGAAATGGTGACATTTGCAAACATAAATACAGTCATTGACACAGCAGTAAACAATTGATTTCAGTTTATGTAAAAACATCCAGAGGCCTGTAGTAAAAAATGATAGAGAATTGTAGCAACTCCACAAAATGAAAGAAAATTTGGTCACTTTTTTTGTCTTTATGAGCGTGAAATGGGTGCTCATTAGATAATGGCGATGGGATATATATATCTTGAATTTAATAGAACATTCAACCATGGGACTCCTTTTGGAATTACCCTTACTGGCTTGGTTTACCAGTCTTAACATCACATGTTATGGTATAGACAATGCAAGCTGCAGCATGTTTGTGTCATGTAGACCTAGTAGCTGTAAAGGTCTGTCTCTGTTCTGTTGCTCTGACACCCTGACATGAAGACAGACTGGTGTGTTGAAACAAAGACACTGATCACAGGGGTTGTGTCACTTTCATACTGTGGCTTGGAGCTGGGCTTGGGTCGGTTGGATTTCACACACACACGCACTCCCACACATGCACACACCCACACACCAGGAGCAAGAACCACACCTAGTGATTCAAACCTAATAAACTTTATTGGCATGGTCATTTTTTAAATGAAGCGTGAAATGGGTGCTCATTAGATAACGGCGATGGGATAAATATATATCCTGAATTTAGTAGAATGTCCAACCATGGGACAATCATACAAAACAAATAAATGATTTCTCTACCAGTTTGGAGAGGTATGAGGTCCTGTAGCCTAGCTCTAAGGCCTGCAGGCAGCACTAGGAGCAGGTTAGATTAGCTCGGGTTACATAGCTCCTACAGCGGATTGCTAGTTTTGCATGACACTACAGAGGTCCCTCCCTAACAGCTCAACAGACTATCCTAGGCACATATTTGACAAGGAACACAGGCCAATGCTGTCAAGACAGGGCAGGGACTGTATCTCCACAAACAACAGGGAGACTTGATGGTCAGGGAGTCAGGGCAGCCTATTTGAATGTGAACTACTAAACAATTGAATCATATGGAAAGTAGCACACTGCTATAGACACACACACACACACACACACACACACACACACACACACACACACACACACACACACACACACACACACACACACACACACACACACACACACACACACACAGACCATGGGATTCAGGGTGTGTGAGTCAGTGACTGTATAGCTGCATAGTCTTAATAGTGTAACATCTGCAGTGAATATAGTGTTTATTGTGGTAAAGTGACATTTCCGTAGACCTAGCACTGAAGGATTGTCCAACCTGGTATAACAGTAACCTGTAGGGCTACCTTGTTGACTGACCTGTAGGGCTACCTTGTTGACTGACCTGTAGGGCTGCCTTGCTGACTGACCTGTAGGGCTACCTTGTTGACTGACCTGTAGGGCTACCTTGCTGAAAGACCTGTAGGGCTACTGTGTTGACTGACCTGTAGGGCTACCTTGTTGACTGACCTGTAGGGCTGCCTTGCTGACTGACCTGTAGGGCTGCCTTGCTGACTGACCTGTAGGGCTGCCTTGCTGACTGACCTGTAGGGCTACCTTGTTGACTGACCGTACGGCTACCTTGCTGACTGACCTGTAGGGCTACTGTGTTGACGGACCTGTAGGGCTACCTTGTTGACTGACCTGTAGGGCTACCTTGCTGACTGACCTGTGGGGCTACCTTGCTGACTGACCTGTAGGGCTACCTGGCTGACTGACCTGTGGGGCTACCTTGTTGACTGACCTGTAGGGCTACCTTGTTGACTGACCTGTGGGGCTACCTTGCTGACTGACCTGTGGGGATACCTTGCTGACTGACATGTAGGGCTACCTTGTTGACTGACCTGTAGGGCTACCTTGTTGACTGACCTATAGGGCTACCTTGTTGACTGACCTGTAGGGCTACCTTGTTGACTGACCTGTGGGGCTACCTTGCTGACTGACCTGTGGGGATACCTTGCTGACTGACATGTAGGGCTACCTTGTTGACTGACCTGTAGGGCTACCTTGTTGACTGACCTATAGGGCTTCCTTGTTGACTGACCTGTAGGGCTACCTTGTTGACTGACCTGTAGGGCTACCTTGCTGACTGACCTGTAGGGCTACCTTGCTGACTGACCTGTAGATCTACCTTGTTGACTGACCTGTAGGGCTACCTTGTTGACTGACCTGTTAGGCTACCTTGTTGACTGACCTGTAGGGCTACCTTGTTGACTGACCTTTAGGGCTACCTTGCTGACTGACAGGTTCTCTAGACCCCTCTTGGAAATGGTGACATTTGCAAACATAAATACAGTCATTGACACAGCAGTAAACAATTGATTTCAGTTTATGTAAAAACATCCAGAGGCCTGTAGTAAAAAATGATAGAGAATTGTAGCAACTCCACAAAATGAAAGAAAATTAGGTCACTTTTTTTGTCTTTATGAGCGTGAAATGGGTGCTCATTAGATAATGGCGATGGGATATATATATCTTGAATTTAATAGAACATTCAACGATGGGACTCCTTTTGGAATAACCCTTACTGGCTTGGTTTACCAGTCTTAACATCACATGTTATGGTATAGACAATGCAAGCTACAGCATGTTTGTGTCATGTAGACCTAGTAGCTGTAAAGGTCTGTCTCTGTTCTGTTGCTCTGACACCCTGACATGAAGACAGACTGGTGTGTTGAAACAAAGACACTGATCACAGGGGTTGTGTCACTTTCATACTGTGGCTTGGAGCTGGGCTTGGGTCGCTTGGATTTCACACACACACGCACTCCCACACATGCACACACCCACACACCAGGAGCAAGAACCACACCTAGTGATTCAAACCTAATAAACTTTATTGGCATGGTCATTTTTTAAATGAAGCGTGAAATGGGTGCTCATTAGATAACGGCGATGGGATAAATATATATCCTGAATTTAGTAGAATGTCCAACCATGGGACAATCATACAAAACAAATAAATGATTTCTCTACCAGTTTGGAGAGGTATGAGGTCCTGTAGCCTAGCTCTAAGGCCTGCAGGCAACACTAGGAGCAGGTTAGATTAGCTCGGGTTACATAGCTCCTACAGCGGATTGCTAGTTTTGCATGACACTACAGAGGTCCCTCCCTAACAGCTCAACAGACTATCCTAGGCACATATTTGACAAGGAACACAGGCCAATGCTGTCAAGACAGGGCAGGGACTGTATCTCCACAAACAACAGGGAGACTTGATGGTCAGGGAGTCAGGGCAGCCTATTTGAATGTGAACTACTAAACAATTGAATCATAGGGAAAGTAGCACACTGCTATAGACACACACACACACACACACACACACACACACACACACACACACACACACACACACACACACACACACACACACACACACACACACACACACACACACAGACCATGGGATTCAGGGTGTGTGAGTCAGTGACTGTATAGCTTCATAGTCTTAATAGTGTGACAACTGCAGTGACTGACCTGTAGGGCTACCTTGCTGACTGACCTGTAGGGCTACCTTGCTGACTGACCTGTAGAGCTACCTTGTTGACTGACCTGTAGGGCTACCTTGTTGACTGACCTGTAGGGCTACCTTGTTGACTGACCTGTAGGGCTACCTTGTTGACTGACCTGTAGGGCTACCTTGCTGACTGACCTGTAGGGCTACCTTGCTGACTGACCTGTAGAGCTACCTTGTTGACTGACCTGTAGGGCTACCTTGTTGACTGACCTGTAGGGCTACCTTGCTGACTGACCTGTAGGGCTACCTTGCTGACTGACCTGTAGAGCTACCTTGTTGACTGACCTGTAGGGCTACCTTGCTGACTGACCTGTAGAGCTACCTTGTTGACTGACCTGTAGAGCTACCTTGTTGACTGACCTGTAGGGCTACCTTGCTGACTGACCTGTAGAGCTACCTTGTTGACTGACCTGTAGAGCTACCTTGTTGACTGACCTGTAGGGCTACCTTGTTGACTGACCTGTAGGGCTACCTTGTTGACTGACCTGTAGGTCTACCTTGTTGACTGACCTGTAGGGCTACCTTGCTGACTGACAGGTTCTCTAGACCCCTCTTGGAAATGGTGACATTTGCAAACATAAATACAGTCATTGACACAGCAGTAAACAATTGATTTCAGTTTATGTAAAAACATCCAGAGGCCTGTAGTAAAAAATGATAGAGAATTGTAGCAACTCCACAAAATGAAAGAAAATTTGGTCACTTTTTTTGTCTTTATGAGCGTGAAATGGGTGCTCATTAGATAATGGCGATGGGATATATATATCTTGAATTTAATAGAACATTCAACCATGGGACTCCTTTTGGAATAACCCTTACTGGCTTGGTTTACCAGTCTTAACATCACATGTTATGGTATAGACAATGCAAGCTGCAGCATGTTTGTGTCATGTAGACCTAGTAGCTGTAAAGGTCTGTCTCTGTTCTGTTGCTCTGACACCCTGACATGAAGACAGACTGGTGTGTTGAAACAAAGACACTGATCACAGGGGTTGTGTCACTTTCATACTGTTGCTTGGAGCTGGGCTTGGGTCGCTTGGATTTCACACACACACGCACTCCCACACATGCACACACCCACACACCAGGAGCAAGAACCACACCTAGTGATTCAAACCTAATAAACTTTATTGGCATGGTCATTTTTTAAATGAAGCGTGAAATGGGTGCTCATTAGATAACGGCGATGGGATAAATATATATCCTGAATTTAGTAGAATGTCCAACCATGGGACAATCATACAAAACAAATAAATGATTTCTCTACCAGTTTGGAGAGGTATGAGGTCCTGTAGCCTAGCTCTAAGGCCTGCAGGCAGCACTAGGAGCAGGTTAGATTAGCTCGGGTTACATAGCTCCTACAGCGGATTGCTAGTTTTGCATGACACTACAGAGGTCCCTCCCTAACAGCTCAACAGACTATCCTAGGCACATATTTGACAAGGAACACAGGCCAATGCTGTCAAGACAGGGCAGGGACTGTATCTCCACAAACAACAGGGAGACTTGATGGTCAGGGAGTCAGGGCAGCCTATTTGAATGTGAACTACTAAACAATTGAATCATAGGGAAAGTAGCACACTGCTATAGACACACACACACACACACACACACACACACACACACACACACACACACACACACACACACACACACACACACACACACACACACACACACACACACACACACACACACACACACAGACCATGGGATTCAGGGTGTGTGAGTCAGTGACTGTATAGCTTCATAGTCTTAATAGTGTGACAACTGCAGTGAATATAGTGTTTATTGTGGTAAAGTGACATTTCCGTAGACCTAGCACTGAAGGATTGTCCAACCTGGTATAACAGTAACCTGTAGGGCTACCTTGTTGACTGACCTGTAGGGCTACCTTGTTGACTGACCTGTAGAGCTGCCTTGCTGACTGACCTGTAGGGCTACCTTGTTGACTGACCTGTAGGGCTACCTTGCTGACTGACCTGTAGGGCTACTGTGTTGACTGACCTGTAGGGCTACCTTGTTGACTGACCTGTAGGGCTGCCTTGCTGACTGACCTGTAGGGCTGTCTTGCTGACTGACCTGTAGGGCTGCCTTGCTGACTGACCTGTAGGGCTACCTTGTTGACTGACCCGTACGGCTACCTTGCTGACTGACCTGTAGGGCTACTGTGTTGACGGACCTGTAGGGCTACCTTGTTGACTGACCTGTAGGGCTACCTTGCTGACTGACCTGTGGGGCTACCTTGCTGACTGACCTGTAGGGCTACCTGGCTGACTGACCTGTGGGGCTACCTTGTTGACTTACCTGTAGGGCTACCTTGTTGACTGACCTGTGGGGCTACCTTGTTGACTGACCTGTAGGGCTACCTTGCTGACTGACCTGTAGGGCTACCTTGCTGACTGACCTGTAGAGCTACCTTGTTGACTGACCTGTAGGGCTACCTTGTTGACTGACCTGTAGGGCTACCTTGTTGACTGACCTGTAGGGCTACCTTGTTGACTGACCTGTAGGGCTACCTTGCTGACTGACCTGTAGGGCTACCTTGCTGACTGACCTGTAGAGCTACCTTGTTGACTGACCTGTAGGGCTACCTTGTTGACTGACCTGTAGGGCTACCTTGCTGACTGACCTGTAGGGCTACCTTGCTGACTGACCTGTAGAGCTACCTTGTTGACTGACCTGTAGGGCTACCTTGCTGACTGACCTGTAGAGCTACCTTGTTGACTGACCTGTAGAGCTACCTTGTTGACTGACCTGTAGGGCTACCTTGCTGACTGACCTGTAGAGCTACCTTGTTGACTGACCTGTAGAGCTACCTTGTTGACTGACCTGTAGGGCTACCTTGTTGACTGACCTGTAGGGCTACCTTGTTGACTGACCTGTAGGGCTACCTTGTTGACTGACCTGTAGGGCTACCTTGTTGACTGACCTGTGGGGCTACCTTGCTGACTGACCTGTGGGGATACCTTGCTGACTGACATGTAGGGCTACCTTGTTGACTGACCTGTAGGGCTACCTTGTTGACTGACCTATGGGGCTTCCTTGTTGACTGACCTGTAGGGCTACCTTGTTGACTGACCTGTAGGGCTACCTTGCTGACTGACCTGTAGGGCTACCTTGCTGACTGACCTGTAGATCTACCTTGTTGACTGACCTGTAGGGCTACCTTGTTGACTGACCTGTTAGGCTACCTTGTTGACTGACCTGTAGGGCTACCTTGTTGACTGACCTGTAGGGCTACCTTGCTGACTGACAGGTTCTCTAGACCCCTCTTGGAAATGGTGACATTTGCAAACATAAATACAGTCATTGACACAGCAGTAAACAATTGATTTCAGTTTATGTAAAAACATCCAGAGGCCTGTAGTAAAAAATGATAGAGAATTGTAGCAACTCCACAAAATGAAAGAAAATTAGGTAACTTTTTTTGTCTTTATGAGCGTGAAATGGGTGCTCATTAGATAATGGCGATGGGATATATATATCTTGAATTTAATAGAACATTCAACGATGGGACTCCTTTTGGAATAACCCTTACTGGCTTGGTTTACCAGTCTTAACATCACATGTTATGGTATAGACAATGCAAGCTGCAGCATGTTTGTGTCATGTAGACCTAGTAGCTGTAAAGGTCTGTCTCTGTTCTGTTGCTCTGACACCCTGACATGAAGACAGACTGGTGTGTTGAAACAAAGACACTGATCACAGGGGTTGTGTCACTTTCATACTGTGGCTTGGAGCTGGGCTTGGGTCGCTTGGATTTCACACACACACGCACTCCCACACATGCACACACCCACACACCAGGAGCAAGAACCACACCTAGTGATTCAAACCTAATAAACTTTATTGGCATGGTCATTTTTTAAATGAAGCGTGAAATGGGTGCTCATTAGATAACGGCGATGGGATAAATATATATCCTGAATTTAGTAGAATGTCCAACCATGGGACAATCATACAAAACAAATAAATGATTTCTCTACCAGTTTGGAGAGGTATGAGGTCCTGTAGCCTAGCTCTAAGGCCTGCAGGCAGCACTAGGAGCAGGTTAGATTAGCTCGGGTTACATAGCTCCTACAGCGGATTGCTAGTTTTGCATGACACTACAGAGGTCCCTCCCTAACAGCTCAACAGACTATCCTAGGCACATATTTGACAAGGAACACAGGCCAATGCTGTCAAGACAGGGCAGGGACTGTATCTCCACAAACAACAGGGAGACTTGATGGTCAGGGAGTCAGGGCAGCCTATTTGAATGTGAACTACTAAACAATTGAATCATAGGGAAAGTAACACACACACACACACACACACACACACACACACACACACACACACACACACACACACACACACACACACACACACACACACACACACACACACACACACACACACACACACACACACACACACACACACAGACCATGGGATTCAGGGTGTGTGAGTCAGTGACTGTATAGCAGCATAGTCTTAATAGTGTGACAACTGCAGTGATTAGGCTTGGGTCTTGGGTCACTTGGAGTTCACACACCCTGCAAACAAGAACCACACCTAGTGATTCAAACCTAACAAACTTTATTGGCATGGTCATGTTGACAGTGCGGTAAAAGCCATTAGCCTTCCCTGTAGCTCAGTTGGTAGAGCATGGTGTTTGCAACACCAGGGTTGTGGGTTCGATTCCCACGGGGGGCCAGCACAGAAAAAAATAAAAATAATAATGAAATGTATGCATTCACTACTGTAAGTCGCTCTGGATAAGAGTGTCGGCTAAATGACTAAAATGTAAATGTAATTAGCAATGAATAGATAGTGGTACAAATATATAGTACTTTATAGACGGTCATTAACATATGAGTGATGGTGAAGTAAAAGTAGTGGTTACTCAACTCATAACTCCACATTGATTTACATTACTATATGAAACCATGGTTCTCACGCCTTAGAGATACAGATCCATTCCCATTTAGATACAGGTGTTTATCACACTGTCGTACACACACACACACAGGCACACACACACACACACACACAAGCATGCAAGTACGGACACACACAGATAAAGAGATATTCACGTGCAAAGTGTTTGGCCATTTGGACCCCTGATCATTTGTGCCAATTAGAGGCCTACAAGAGCTGATCACTGACAGGACCTTCCCTTTAACCTAGGAAGTCTCTGAGATACAGGTCATTCTACTGCTCCTGTCCACTGGTATTGACCTGCAGCAGTGTTCTTACATCCTGGTCCTGGAGAGCTAAAGGTGTTGGGTTTTCTACCATTCTAACACTCACACACCTGGTTCAATGAATGTACCAATAACCAATGATTAGTAGAATCAGGAGTGTAAGTGCTTGGCAGGAAATAAATCCGACACAAATTGTAAGTCGCTCTGGATAAGAGCGTCTGCTAAATGACGTAAATGTAAATATGTAAATGAAGCTGCCAAGGACCAGTGGTGAAGAACACTGGTCTATAAGTAACATTACAGAGATACTTGCTATAGCGCCTGGGTGCTGCACACTTCTGATGCAATACCACCATCTGTCTATGAGTAGATCTATTACAGTGCATGATTTTACAAAAAGTGAGAAATAAAAAAAAGTTGTACTTGACATAACTACTAAGATAAGATCAGATAACGTTGATAATTTATGAGAGAGATGTTCTCTCATTTGATCTTAGAGGCTGAGGGAGGTGTTCTCTCATTTGATCCTAGAGGCTGAGGGAGGTGTTCTCCCATTTGATCCTAGAGTCTGAGAGAGATGTTCTCTCATTTGATCCTAGAGGCTGAGGGAGGTGTTCTCCCATTTGATCCTAGAGTCTGAGAGAAGTGTTTTCTCATTTGATCCTAAAGGCTGAGGGAGGTGTTCTCCCATTTGATCCTAGAGTCTGAGAGAGATGTTCTCCCATTTGATCTTAGAGGCTGAGGGAGGTGTTCTCCCATTTGATCCTAGAGTCTGAGAGAGATGTTCTCCCATTTGATCCTAGAGGCTGAGGGAGGTGTTCTCCCATTTGATTCTAGAGTCTGAGAGAGGTGTTCTCCCATTTGATCCTAGAGGCTGAGGGAGGTGTTCTCCCATTTGATCCTAGAGGCTGAGGGAGGTGTTCTCTCATTTGATCCTAGAGGCTGAGAGCGGTGTTCTCCCATTTGATCCTAGAGGCTGAGGGAGGTGTTCTCCCATTTGATCCTAGAGGCTGAGGGAGGTGTTCTCCCATTTGATCCTAGAGGCTGAGGGAGGTGTTCTCTCATTTGATCCTAGAGGCTGAGAGCGGTGTTCTCCCATTTGATCCTAGAGACTGAGGGAGGTGTTCTCCCATTTGATCCTAGAGGCTGAGGGAGGTGTTCTCCCATTTGATCCTAGAGGCTGAGGATGGTGTTCTCCCATTTGATCCTAGAGGCTGAGGGAGGTGTTCTCCCATTTGATCTTAGAGGCTGAGGGAGGTGTTCTCCCATTTGATCTTAGAGGCTGAGGGAGGTGTTCTCCCATTTGATTCTAGAGTCTGAGAGAGGTGTTCTCCCATTTGATCCTAGAGGCTGAGGGAGGTGTTCTCCCATT
Organism: Salmo trutta; assembly: GCF_901001165.1. Taxonomy (NCBI): domain Eukaryota; kingdom Metazoa; phylum Chordata; class Actinopteri; order Salmoniformes; family Salmonidae; genus Salmo; species Salmo trutta. The sequence goes on from NW_021822458.1 coordinate 431,987, forward strand.
TGATCCTAGAGGCTGAGGGAGGTGTTCTCTCATTTGATCCTAGAGGCTGAGAGCGGTGTTCTCCCATTTGATCCTAGAGGCTGAGGGAGGTGTTCTCCCATTTGATCCTAGAGGCTGAGGGAGGTGTTCTCCCATTTGATCCTAGAGGCTGAGGGAGGTGTTCTCTCATTTGATCCTAGAGGCTGAGAGCGGTGTTCTCCCATTTGATCCTAGAGGCTGAGGGAGGTGTTCTCCCATTTGATCCTAGAGGCTGAGGGAGGTGTTCTCCCATTTGATCCTAGAGGCTGAGGGAGGTGTTCTCTCATTTGATCCTAGAGGCTGAGAGCGGTGTTCTCCCATTTGATCCTAGAGACTGAGGGAGGTGTTCTCCCATTTGATCCTAGAGGCTGAGGGAGGTGTTCTCCCATTTGATCCTAGAGGCTGAGGATGGTGTTCTCCCATTTGATCCTAGAGGCTGAGGGAGGTGTTCTCCCATTTGATCTTAGAGGCTGAGGGAGGTGTTCTCCCATTTGATCTTAGAGGCTGAGGGAGGTGTTCTCCCATTTGATTCTAGAGTCTGAGAGAGGTGTTCTCCCATTTGATCCTAGAGGCTGAGGGAGGTGTTCTCCCATTTGATCCTAGAGGCTGAGGGAGGTGTTCTCTCATTTGATCCTAGAGGCTGAGAGAGGTGTTCTCCCATTTGATCCTAGAGGCTGAGGGAGGTGTTCTCCCATTTGATCCTAGAGGCTGAGGGAGGTGTTCTCCCATTTGATCCTAGAGGCTGAGGGAGGTGTTCTCTCATTTGATCCTAGAGGCTAAGAGCGGTGTTCTCCCATTTGATCCTAGAGGCTGAGGGAGGTGTTCTCCCATTTGATCCTAGAGGCTGAGGGAGGTGTTCTCCCATTTGATCCTAGAGGCTGAGGGAGGTGTTCTCTCATTTGATCCTAGAGGCTGAGAGCGGTGTTCTCCCATTTGATCCTAGAGGCTGAGGGAGGTGTTCTCCCATTTGATCCTAGAGGATGAGGGAGGTGTTCTCCCATTTGATCCTAGAGGCTGAGGATGGTGTTCTCCCATTTGATCCTAGAGGCTGAGGGAGGTGTTCTCCCATTTGATCCTAGAGGCTGAGGGAGGTGTTCTCCCATTTGATCCTAGAGGCTGAGGGAGGTATTCTCTCATTTGATGCTAGAGGCTGAGGGAGGTGTTCTCCCATTTGATCCTAGAGGCTGAGGGAGGTTTTCTCCCATTTGATCCTAGAGGCTGAGGGAGGTGTTCTCCCATTTGATCCTAGAGGCTGAGGGAGGTGTTCTCCCATTTTATCCTAGAGGCTGAGGGAGGTGTTCTCCCATTTTATCCTAGAGGCTGAGAGAGGTGTTCTCCCATTTTATCCTAGAGGCTGAGGGAGGTGTTCTCCTATTTGATCCTCGAGACTGAGGGAGGTGTTCTCCCATTTGATCCTAAAAGCTGAGGGAAGTGTGCTCCCATTTGATCCTAGAGGCTGAGAGAGGTGTTCTCTCATTTGATCCTAGAGGCTGAGAGAGGTGTTCTCTCATTTGATCCTAGAGGCTGAGGGAGGTGTTCTCCCATTTGATCCTAGAGGCTGAGAGAGATGTTCTCCCATTTGATCTTAGAGGCTGAGGGAGGTGTTCTCCCATTTGATCCTAGAGGCTGAGGGAGGTGTTCTCCCATTTTATCCTAGAGGCTGAGAGAGGTGTTCTCCCATTTTATCCTAGAGGCTGAGAGAGGTGTTCTCCCATTTTATCCTAGAGGCTGAGAGAGGTGTTCTCCTATTTGATCCTAGAGGCTGAGAGAGGTGTTCTCCCATTTTATCCTAGAGGCTGAGAGAGGTGTTCTCCCATTTGATCCTAGAGGCTGAGGGAGGTGTTCTCCCATTTGATCCTAGAGGCTGAGGGAGGTGTTCTCCCATTTGATCCTAGAGGCTGAGGGAGGTGTTCGCCCATTTGATCCTAGAGACTGAGAGAGGTGTTCTCCCATTTGATTCTAGAGACTGAAAGAGGTGTTCTCCCATTTGATCCTAGAGGCTGGGGGAGGTGTTTTTGGACAATGATGTAATCCAGATAGTGAGCCAGAAGGCAGCAGTAATAAGGTCCATAGAATCACCCTGTTCTGATCAGAACATTCTGTTCAGGAGTTGTTATTTGAGCTGTATATGAGCTACGGTGCTTACCCAGAACATTTATTGTAGACTGTAGATCAAGTAGTAGAACAAGGGTGCACACTTCTAAAAAGGAATAGAACTTAGTTATTCAATAAATAAATAAATACAATTTTCAAAAATACTTTTCAAAAACATTTGTTTTACCTGTGCACCCATATTCTACTATTCATACTACCTGATCAGAACATTAAAAGGGCTCCATTTAGTCCAATATGTAAGTAAAGAGGGGAAGAATATGAGTAAAGAGGGGAAGAAAATATGTAAACCAAGCCTACACCTGAAGCGGATTCTCACCATAGAATGAGTAGAACAGAGTAACAGACTGAAAGCATGATGGGTGGACGGATGGATACTGCGAGATTCTGGCAAGTAAGATTTTGGAAGTATTGTTATATGAGCTGTATATGAGCTATGGTGCTTACCCAGAAAATGTATTGTTATATGAGCTGTATATCAGCTATGGTGCTTGCCCAGAAAAGGTATTGTTATATGAGCTGTATATCAGCTATGGTGCTTACCCAGAAAAAGTATTGTAGACTGTAGATCAAGTAGTAGAACAAGGGTGCATACCTCTAAAAAGGCATTGAACTTAGATATTTAATTCAATAAATGTAAAAAAAAAAAAAAAGCACAAAAATGCAGTGGTGTAAAGTACTTTAAGTAAAAATACTTTAAAGCACTACTTAAGTAGTCTTTGGGGTATCTGTACTTTACTTTACTATTTATATTTTTGCCAAGTTTTACTTTTACTTCACTACATTCCTAAAGAAAATAATTTACTTTTTATTCCATACATTTTCCCTGACACCCAAAAGGACTCGTTACATTTTGACAGGAAAATGTTCCAATTCACACACTTATCAAGAGAACATCCCTGGTCATCCCTACTGCCTCTGATCTGGCGGACTCACTAAACACAAATGCTTCATTTTTTTATTGTCTGAGTGTTGGAGTGTGCCCCTGGTTATCCGCCAATAAATAGAAAAAATAAAATTGGGCCATCTGGTTTGCTTAATATGAGCAATATGAAATGGTTTATACTTTTACTGTTACTTTTGATACTCAAGTATATTTTAGCAATTCCATTTACTTTTGATACTGAAGTATATTTAAAACAAAATACTTTTAGACTTTTACTCAAGTAGTATTTTACTGGGTGACTTTCACTTTTACTTCAGTCATTTTCTATTAAGGTATCTTTACTTTTAATCAGATATGACAACTGAGTACTTTTCCACCACTGAAAAAAATGCTTTAAAAACATTTTTTAACCTGTGCACCCTTATTCTACTATTCGAACTACCTGAACATTGAAAGAGCTCCATTTAGTCCAATAGGTACAGATCTAGGATCAGTTTACCTTCCCTAATTCTAACCTTAAGAGGAGACAACACACTGATCGGTGTGGAGGGGCTTCATGACAGGGTGAAACCAGTCTTTATTTGTTGTGCCAGCTGTGGGCTCTAGTCTATTGTGAGAAACATGGTATGAGCATAAGGTGAATGGATTCAGACCATAAAGCATTAGGTCATAATCAGGCTTCTACCTTTAATCTCAACTTTATACCTGTCCTCTAATCTAACACTGTGACGCTAACACAGGGAGACACACAGGGAGACACACAGAGTCCTCAGGACATGGGCTGGATGAGAGGGGGAGTAAACAAGGGAAGAAAATATGTAAACCAAGCCTACACCTGAGGCGGATTCTCACCATAGAATGAGTAGAACAGAGTAACAGACTGAAAGCGGAATGGATGGATACTGCGAGATTCTGGCAATTAAGATTTTGGATGTTTTTCTACTTACCCAGAGTCTGATGAACTTGTGCATATCATTTTTATGTCTCTGTGTGCAGTATGAAGGAAGTTAAAGGTAGTGTCGTGTGCCAATTCTAACTAGTGCAGAGACCGCACGTATAACACATCTGACTCTGGGTAAGTAGAAAAACAACATTGTCAGAGCTCTGCAGTATCCCTTTAATGGGTGTACCAGTTGTAATGTCTGAGAATTGGTGCTCATCACATCATCTCAAGGAATTCTGAATCTATAGTTCCAACTCATTCACAAAAATGAAACACACAACACCAACTAGTAAGCAAGTCAAATTTCATTTAAAAAAACAGGGGAAATGTTGAGAAGACATCTTAAAAGCACCATACAGTAAGAGTATAATTTTCTCTCTTTTATCATAGAAAAGCAGTGTGTGTGTGTGTGTGTGTGTGTGTGTGTGTGTGTGTGTGTGTCTCGATACTGGCCACACCTGTCAACGGGTTATTTTTTGCCCCTCATTCAGGCTTGTCAGGCTTGCCCTTGTTGCCCTTGTTTCTGGCTCTGTAGTAGCCCCTGGCCAGAGTAGCCAAGAACATGGAGAACTCTCTGAAGTTGATCTCTCCATCATGGTTCTTATCCAGGTTGGTCATCGCTTCCTGGAGCACTGCTGGTTCCACCTTTCCCTGAGACACACGAACGCACACACACACACACACACACACACAGACACAGACACACACACGCACGCACGCACGCACGCACGCGCACACACACACACACACACACACACACACACACACACACACACACACACACACACACACACACACACACGCACACACACAGACACACACATGAAGTTATGTAGGCTTTCTAGGTATCTTGTAGACATCATTATGCAGTGGTATGTGTATGTTAATAAAACGTCACTACTATGTTGTGGTATGATATGTAAAACATGTGGATATGCTGTGTGTGTGTGTGTGTGTGTGTGTGTGTGTGTTTGTGTGATAATAGAATAATATGCCATTTAGCAGACACTTTTATCCAAAGTGACTTACAGTTTTGCGTGCATCGATTTCTCGTATGGGTGGTCCCAGGAATCAAACCCACTATCCTGGTGTTACTAACGCCATGCTCTACCAACTGAGCCATACAGGACAACACTGAGTGTGTGTGTGTGTGTGTGTGTGTGTGTGTGTGTGTGTGTGTGTGTGTGTGTGTGTGTGTGTGTGTGTGTGTGTGTGTGTGTGTGTGTGTGTGTGTGTGTGTGTGTGTGTGTGTGTGTGTGTGTGTGTGTGTGTGTGTGTGTGTGTGTGTGTGTGTGTGTGTGTGTGTGTGTGTCTTACGTGGAACTCTGGGCTGGCCAGCTCTTTCTTCATCAGCTCTGCGAGCTCTGTACCGCTAAGCTGGCGATTCTTATCATCCTTTGTAGCATACTCCTCAAACACCTCCACCATGGATACAATGGCCTTCTCCAGACGAGACATACTGTACCTGGGGGAGAGAGAGGAGGAGGCAGGTGGACGGAGAGAGAGTAGGGAAGAGGGGATGAGAGAGAGCGGGAGGCAGGGGTGTGGGGTAGGAGGAGAAAAAAAGAGAAAAGGGGGGAAGAGAGGAAGAGAGGGGGGATGAAAGCAGGTGGAAGGGAAGTTTTGAGTGAGGAAATCACAGGGAGGAAGAGTATTGGATTAGAGAGTAAAGCAGGGGAAGGAGGAGAAGAGAAGATAGGATGAGAGTGATGTGAGTATTCATCCTGTCTATGTCTGGTTATTACCACGGAACATATGATTCACAACAAGAGAGAGGAAGAGGAGAAGGCTCAGCTACACTAAAGATGAAAACATGTGTAATGTTATAAGACCCAGGGAATGGAATGTGTTCAGGTCTAGACCGCGTTGTTCTACAGTCTGTTTACAGCTGGTATTTCCTGACTAAATTAATTCAACGTATAAAAGAATCACATTGAAACATTGATTTAGCAAACAGTTGCAAATGTATAGTTATTGGCACTTTATAATGCAATGGCTGATTCATCTGTTCTTCATTCACACACACACACACACACACACACACACACACACACACACACACACACACACACACACACACACACACACACACACACACACACACACACACACACACACACACACACACACACACACACATCGCTATGCTCCGTATTCAGTCCATTCATTCAACATGTCCCGCCCATCTATCCAATTCTCGTGTCTCTCATTCCCTGCTTCCAACTTCTCTCCTTTTTCATTCCCTCATTCCTAACCGTATATAATAGAACAGTTCTATCTCTATGTTCCTAACTCTCTCCTTTCTCCCGCTCCTTCCCTCCTCTATGTTCCTCTATCTGTGAGTTGCAGCAGCCCCACTCCCCCCTCCTCCCTCCCTCTCTACTCACCTCAGAGCAGAAGATAAGATCTATGATATGTGTAGCTGACAGGCTGGGTCCTGATGTGAGACTGATGTGAGACAGAGAGAAGAGAAGCTCTTAAAGTGAAAAACACCCCCTCAAGCAGAGCAGACACATGATCAGCCCACAAGCAGCCATTGATGCCCTGAAAATGAGGTCAGCTCCACCCAACCTGCTCCATCATGTGCCAATGCTATCATTGTCATTAATTCATGTTTTAAAGGTCAAGATTATGTTCAATCTTGTTTTGAGGGTGTGAAAGAGAGAAGCTTATTCCTTAATTGTATTTGGCAGGTATTTGCTTGTTTAATAGGCCAGGCCCCAGCTGTGGTAACCCTCTATGTTATAACACTCCAACATGTTGTAGCCCTCCATGTTGCCTTTCACAAACCTGGGATTGGTTTGTACTCTACAAACTGTGTGGAAAGTGGAGCTGTGGAGATTCCAGACTGCTCTAAAAATGGGTAATATGAGTCACAGCTCTGAGGCATGCCCCTATTTGTGTGTGTGTGTGTGTGTTTGTTAGAGCGTGCCCGTGTTTATATCACCACAGAGAGCACGCCTCTTATTTATCCAGCCCAACTGTTGCGTAACCTAACCACCATTTTCCATCGCTCTGCTCCAAAACCCTGGGCTGCATTTTCATTCCAAAAAGTTGTCCCCTCCTCTCTGTCCTGTTTCACTCCCCTGCCTGCTCTAGTACTATTACTATTAGTATGCCTGCTCTAGTAGTACTACTATTAGTATGCCTGCTCAAGTAGTACTACTATTAGTATGCCTGCTCTAGTACTAGTACTATTACTATTAGTATGCCTGCTCTAGTAGTACTACTATTAGTATGCATGCTCTAGTAGTACTACTATTAGTATGCCTGCTCTAGTAGTACTACTATTAGTATGCCCGCTCCAGTGCTATTAATATTAGGATGCATGCTCTAGTAGTACTACTATTAGTATGCATGCTCTAGTAGTACTATGATTAGTAATACTGCTCTAGTAGTACTACTATTAGTATGCCTGCTCTAGTACTATTACTATTAGTATGCCTGCTCTAGTAGTACTACTATTAGTATGCCTGCTCTAGTAGTACTACTATTAGTATGCCTGCTCTAGTAGTACTACTATTAGTATGCCTGCTCTAGTAGTACCACTATTAGTATGCCCGCTCTAGTACTATTACTATTAGTATGCATGCTCTAGTAGTACTACTATTAGTATGCCTGCTCTAGTAGTGCTACTATTAGTATGCATGCTCTAGTAGTACTACTATTCGTATGCATGCTCTAGTAGTACTACTATTCGTATGCATGCTCTAGTAGTACTACTATTAGTATGCCTGCTCTAGTAGTACCACTATCAGTATGCTCGCTCTAGTAGTACTACTATTAGTATGCCTGCTCTAGTAGTACTACTATTAGTATGCCTGCTCTAGTAGTACTACTATTAGTATGCCTGCTCTAGTAGTACTACTATTAGTATGCCTGCTCTAGTAGTACTACTATTAGTATGCCTGCTCTAGTACTATTACTATTAGTATGCATGCTCTAGCAGTACTACTATTGGTATACCAGCTCTAGTACTACTACTAGTACTACTACTAGTGCAGCTTAACTAGGTCTTTCCTTGCAGAGCATCTCTTTATTACGGCCAGATCTCTCCCCATCTTTACAACCATTGAATCTATATGTTTTGACCATGACAGTTTACAATCTAAGGTAACACCAAGTAATTTAGTCTCCTCAACATGTTCAGCAGCCACACCATTCATTACGAGATTCAGCTGAGGTCTAGAACTTAGGGAATGATTTGTACCAAATACAATGCTCTTAGTTTTAGAGATGTTCAGGAACAGTTTATTACTGGCCACCCATTCCAAAACAGACTGCAACTCTTTAAGGGTTTCAGTGACTTTATTAGCTGTGATTGCTGATGCGTATGTGGTTGAATCATCAGCATACATGGACACACATGCTTTGTTTAATGCCAGTGGCAGGTCATTGGTAAAAATAGAAAAGAGTAGACGGCCTAGAGAGCTGCCCTGCGGTACACCACACTTTACATGTTTGACATTAGAGATGCTTCCATTAAAGAAAACCCTTTGAGTTCTATTAGCTAGATAGCTCTGAATCCACATTATGGCAGAGGTTGAAAAGCCATAGCATTTAAGTTTTTTCAACAACAGGTTATGGTCAATAATATCAAAGGCTGCACTGAAATCTAACAGTACAGCTCCCACAATCTTATTATCGATTTATTTCAACCAATCATCAGTCATTTGTGTCAGTGCAGTACATGTTGAGTCCCCTTCTCTATAAGCATGCTGAAAGTCTGTTGTTAATTTGTTTACAGAGAAATAGCATTGTATTTGGTCAAACACATTTTTTTCCAAATAGTTTGCTAAGAGCTGGCAGCAAGCTTATAGGTCTGCTGTTAGAACCAGTAAAGGCCGCTTTACCACTCTTGGGTAGTGGAATTACTTTGGCTTCCATCCAGGCCTGAGGACAAAGATTTTCCTCCAGGCTCAGATTAAAAATATGACAGATAGGAGTGGCTATAGAGTCAGCCACCATCCTCAGTAGCTTTCCATCTAAGTTGTCAATGCCAGGAGGTTTGTCATTATTGATCGATAACAAGAATTTTTCCACCTCTCCCACATTAACTTTACAAAATTCAAACATACACTGCTTTTCTTTCATTATTAGTTTTTTTATGCATGAATATAATTGCTCACTGTTCGTTGTTGGCATTTCCTGCCTAAGCCCACTTTGCCAATGAAATAATCATAAAAATAATTTGCAACATCAAATGGTTTTGTGATGAATAAGCCATCTGATTTGATGAAATATGGAGTTGAATTTGTCTTTCTGCCCATAATTTCATTTAAAGTACTCCAAAGTTTTTTTCCATCATTCTTTATATCATTGATCTTGGCTTCATGAAAATCCTAAAATACACAGAAACATTATTTTTAATACCAAATACCCAAATACATTAGTATTTGAACCCAGGTCTGCTCTCTACAAACTGTGGTCTACAAGTTTTTACTTAAATTTAGAAAATATGTTGTTTAATTTATTTGCATTGCTGGCTGCACAATTGACCCTTGTGGTATGAATAAAGTACAGTACTTAATGTACAGTTACAAAAGATGGATATGTTTGCGCCTAACAACGCAGAGGGCTCTATGTTAACAAACCTAACTCAATGGTAAATCTTAGCGCTGGCGGTAGCACTACAGATCTGGGGTGTCAGAAATATTTTTGCCATTTTCACAGCAAGAATTATGAGAGCAATAGCTGGCTGTGGCATGAAAGGGCTGGGTTATTTGATGAATAAATAAGTTGGAGGTGTGACGGGGGGCTTAGTCACTGACTGGCAAATCAACACGTTTCATGGCTTAATGCAGCATGCGGTTTCCTCAAGTTCTGTAGGTTATTGAAGGTCGCTGCATTGCCATCAACTCCAATTGATACTACAGTTTCTTAAATAACTTAGGCTACAGGTACGAGTAATAACAACACTGTTGTACTTGGCTTCAACAAGTAGGCCTACATGTCTTTACGCATCACAATTCTCCTCAAATAAAAAAATACTACAGGCTCTCGTAAATTGTCAAATTTGTGTGGCACGTTCTCAATAATCAAGATATAGCCTATGGCTACCGTTGATCAGCCTACAAAAGACAAGAAAATTAGGTCCTCTTCAAATAGCATCCTTCCTTCCTCCCTTCTTTGAAATAATCTTTGATAACAAGTTGTTAGATTCAAGTTAACACAAATAGGTGTAAGCAGGGATCCACCCACATGATGGATACAGCTGTATACACATATAGCTTATACACCTGAACCAACCACGTCAGATGTTATTACTCCGCCTCAAGAAGCCTGGACACAAGATGGAAGGACACAATCTATTTTGTCAAGGGCCTTTTCTCAATTGGTTTTCCTAATTCCTCCGTCCTCTCCTCGGATCCTTTTGAAAAAGGTCAAAGGTCAATTGAGGAGAGGGGGCGAGGAGAAGGAACATGGATGGAAACAGTCCATTCAAAGGGGGGTGTGGCAGATATCAAAACTATTCCGTGGTAGGATCCCCTTGTGTTTCCTCGCAAAAGGAGGCTATCGAGGAGGGGATGACCATCTTCTGCTTGCTTACTAATTAATTGACATACTCCTCGACTACTTATCGGTTTCCGGGACACAGAGGAGAGGACAGAGGAGAGAGGACAGCCTTTTGCCCAAATAAGAAAACCCCTTTGAATGGAAGGGAAGCAGTGATTGCTGAAGCTTTCTCACCCTCTAGTGGACAAACTGAATGCCATCACATCCACAAAAGGGGATGGGAATTTTTCCAACTACTCTTCATTGTCCTCATTACAGGCCTTTTTGGAAGATGGTTTATCAGAACAGGCCTGCTGTGATTACAATCCTGCAGGATGAATGAATAATGATAATACGGTCAAATACAGTTGTTATAGCCAGGGCTCTGGGGTTGTATATATAAAGCATCTCAGATGAATAGCGCTGATCTAGGATCAGGTCCCACTGTCCATGTCATTTAATTCATTGTGATCTAAAAAGGCAAAACTGATCCTTAAATCACCACTCCTAACCTAAGACGATTGAAACACAGGGCCCACTATGTGGGACTTTGAGCCAGTGATAACAACACTGCTATACCTATGAAACAGACAAGGTTTTTTTAAACAGTTTAGATTTACAGCTGAACCTAGACATGACAGAGGCAATGCTAGTAATATGATTTAATAGGATGTCAGTTCAGGTATATCAATCTGAACCTGGACAAGAAGCAAACAACATTTAAGTAGAGAAGGAAGTGCACCCCAAACCCAATGGGGCCAGACCTAAATTAAGTAATGTAGCTTACTGACATACATGGGGATGGTCCATATTAGAGAGAAATATTGTAGGAATATTTAACTATTGTCCAATCATTTGAAAAGGCTGTGAAATGAGCTGTAATAATATACATCCTGGAAACTTCATGTTGGTTTTTTCTTGCTGGTAAATGAATCACATTGTAGTTGCAGCACAGTACAATAGAGAAAATGTCTACTACATGACTGTCAGTGACAAGAACAAAAATAAGTTGAATCAGATAAGCACACTCAGAAATGGGACTATCGTATGCAATGACCGGGAACACCTTTACAAACTTTCTCTTCTTGGTTAGTAATTAAGTAATAGAGTTATTCCTTAGTCACCGATATGCCCCCCTTGGCCGGAGCAGGGGGGTACACCATCAACCTACAGCACAATCATCCACTGATTACCATCCGGAACAAACACATTAGAATTCTACTTATGACAGGGTTGTTTGTATTCATTAGGGCACACCGAAGCAAAATGCTTTGCAACAGAAAATGAAAACGAGCTTTTCTTATTGGACAATTTCAGATAATCCCTCCCTATTTCAGTCCATTTTTTTCTGTTTGTTGCCTAATGAACATGACACAGGACTAGGAGATAGATAAACCTCGTACTTTATGATTGGTCCAGTGAAGATGGGTTGGAGCTCGGCCATATCATCGTCTCTGTCATAATCCAAGAACGTGACGGTCTGCTGCCGTGTGGCCATGCGCCTCTGCACCGTTGGAGCCCATGTGTTGTTAGTTTTAGTGTAGTTGTTGTTGTTACCTACATGAAAGGGACGCAAACAAAAGATCTTGGTGAAGGGATTGTTTAAAATAAATTGTTAGTTGAACATCTGATTTCGAAGAAAGCAACAGGAGGGACATATTTTGTTAGCTAGTCTCAGACAGCACTCACCTTTTCTTTTGTTGCTTTGTTATAGCTGACCAATCTCCTGGCAGCTTCATCAAATGGCAGTTTGGTGGGGAACTTGTTGACATTCTGTTGAACGTGAGGTAACAGACTTGGTTTATTTAGCAAAAATATATGACAAGGGATTCTCCAAACAGAGATCAATGTTGATAAGTTTTGTAAACAACAAACATTCATCCATCTATGTACAGACTACTGATGTTAGCAACTGGCATGGGTTGTCCACAGTTTGACTGACACCTGTATGTGGAGCATCTGCAGGCCTCGTACCTCCCTCGTGGTGGGTCATTTTGAACTAGGTGCCGAGCCACAGACATTCCTCTGGGCTGGTCTGGAAGAAGACAACGGACAGCTTCCTCAAGCTGCACCACTCACAGCTAATCAGCTCTGCAGACTCACCTTCTCCAGAGTGCCCACCTCAGGACTTGGGTCACAAAGCACTAGAACGTCACATACTGTTAGGTTGGCTAAATTCCAGTAACTTTTGTAAACTCCCAAGGTTCTCCTGAAAACACAGTTGGAAGATTCCAGAAAACAGGAGGGAATAAGCAGGAGTACTTAAAATGACCAGCATGATCACCATTCTGCATAGAGTCCCTATTCTCACACTACTACAGTCCAGGATGATGGGGTCCAACTTGTAGGGAAAGATCCTGTGTTTTTTCCTGAGTGTTGAGTCATCAGGTATTTGGTCTCCAAACTGTACTTGACTTGCCAACACCACCTGGTTCCTCCTCAACTGGGCATTTAGATTCAGCTGCCTAATTCCTTTTCCAGCTAGATGTCAGGAACAGTATGTTTCTCAAAGGTAAACTTTACAATCCTGAACACACAAAAAGTAAGAGGGGACTTAGTCACAACGGCCGGCAAAAACAACTTAAGAACCCTATCTTGGTGAATACAAAATCACCCAGTAATGTCATTTTCTGCCAAGCAAAACGACCCACGAGGTTAACTTGAGAGAGCCGATCAAGTTGAGTTCTCAAAGACATTGTGACAGACTCAATAAAGCCAGAGTCCATGTTCTTTATAAGTCCCTATCCTAAGGTGGTGTGTATCACGGCTCAGGATAAGACCCAGATACAGACAGTTTGAAATAAATTGTTTATTTACAAAACAGGGTGCAGGCAAACGACAGGTCCAGGGCAGGCAGAGGTCAGTAATCCAGAGCAGAGTCCAAGAGGTACAGAATGGCAGGCAGGCTCAGAATGTTCAAAACTGGGAAAACAGGTACTAGAGAGAAAACAGGAGTACAGGAAAACCGTTGGTAGGCATGACTAGATAAGACGAACTGGCAACAGCCAAACAGAAAACACAGGTATAAATGGGCGACACCTGGAGGGGGGTGGAGACAAGCACAAAGACAGGTGAAACAGATCAGGGTGTGACAGTGTGGGTTTTTCCTTAAATTTGTATTTTCTTAGGCAAATCGAGCGGGCATCCTTTGTGGGTGTCTTTTATAACCCTGTTTTTGTTGCTTTGCCAACTTTCATGGGTGTCTTTCAGTACCCGTTTGAAACCCATTCTCTTTTGGTTTGGGTGTTTACGTGCATCCTTTCCGAATGTTGTTGTGTTACAGCATTAAAATTGATTAAATTTAGATGTTGTGTCTCTGGCCTACACACAATACCCCATAACGACAAAGTGGAATGATTATTTATAGAAATGTTGACAAATTAATGAAAAATGAAAAGCTGAAATGTCTTGAGTCAATAAGTATTCAACCCCTATGTTATGGCAAGCCTAAATAAGTTCAGGAGTAAAAATGTGCTTAACAAATCATAATAAGTTTCATGGAATCTGTGTGCAATAATAGTGTTTAACATTATTTTTGAATGACTACCTCATCTCTGTACTCCACACCTACAATTATCTGTAAGGATGGGGGAATAATGGGGCATTGTCTGATTGTCATATTTTGCTGATGATTGTTAAATTGCAAAAAAAATGCCAATAATTATATTGTAAAAAAAAAAAAAAAAATTATCTATAAGGTCCCTCAGTCGAGCAATGAATTTCAAACACACATTAAACTACAAAGAGGTTTTCCAATGCCTTGCAAAGAAGTGGTAGATGGGTAAAAATAAAAAGCAGACATTGAATAGCCCTTTGAGCATGGTGAAGTTATTAATTACACTTTGGATGGTGTATTAATACACCCAGTCACTATAAAGATAAAGGTGTCTTCCTAACTCAGTTGCTGGAGAGGAAGAAACTGCTCAGGGATTTCACCATGAGGCCAATGGTGACTTTAAAACAGTTAAAGAGTTTAATGGCTGTGATAGGAGAAAACTAAGGATGGATGGATCGTGACTGGCACTGTCTATTGTCTTACACGTATGGGACAAATTACAGGCCAAATACAACAAATGTGACAAACAGAGATACAGTTTGGGACAGCCGTTGTTTATTCACAACAGTAAGACTTATTTATAAAAATGACATATATAAAAACAGCCATCTCTGCTTCTCTTTCTCCTTGTCCTGTCCTCCTTCACTTCTTGGCAGCAACCTTCTGGGTGTGGAGCTGGTAGATCTGTTCACAGGCGATGGAGAGGCCCACCACCAGAGAGACAAACTCCTCGAAGCTCACCTTCCCATCACCATTCTGGTCCAGATCCTTCATGATCTTGTCTATGGCGGCTGGGTCCTTCTGAGACTGAGAGGGAAGGAGAGATGGAGGAGATGAAGAGAGTGAGTGAGTGTGAGTGATTGAATGAGTGAATGAATGAATGAGAGAGAGAGTGTGAGAGAGAGAGAGTGTGAGTGAGTGAGTGAGTGAGTGAGTGAGTGAGAGATCCCGAGTGGCGCAGCTGTCTAAGGCACTGCATCTCAGTGCTAGAGGCGTCACTACAGACACCCTGGTTTGATTCCAGGCTGTAGGGCGGCGCACAATTGGCCCAGCGTCGTCCAGGTTTGGCCGGTGTAGGCTATCGCTGCAAATATGAATTTGTTCTTAACTAACTTGCCTAGTTAAATAAAGGTTAAATGTAAAAAAATGTAATTTAAAAAAGAGAGATGGAAGGAAGGAAGAGGAGGTTAGATTAACTTTGGGTGCTTTTTATTCTAATAAAGTGACAGAGGGTAAGACAAGAAATACAGGGAAAGTGTAGAGGGACAGTGAGATAAAAACAGAGGGATAGAAAAGAGAGAGAGAGATGGATGTCAGTGTTACCTTCAGGAAGCTGTCCAGTTCTGTCTGCATCAGCTCTTTCAGCTCCTTCTTGCTCAGTGTGTTACAGTCACCATCCTTGTCGGCATAGCGATGGAACACCGTGATCAGGGACTCCATGGATCTCTCCAACTGAGACGGCATGGCTGCAGAGAGAAGGATACACTGAGGAGGGGAGAGAGGGAGGGGGAGATGGGAGGGGAGAGAGGGAGGGGGAGATGAGAGGGGAGGGGAAATAGAGGGAGGAGGTGTAAGTTACAGTAGCAGATACATACTCAGTACAGTGAGTGTCTTGATATCACTAATTGACTAATAGCAAACTATCCCTTTGCAGAAAACGAATTAACAATGCACATTTAGGGAGGATGGGAGTTGGCTTTCTTTGTCTCTGAAAGCACAGTCTTTGGCTGGTGTTATTTCCTGGCATTTAACCTGTCATCTTCCACTCCTTTACACATTCCCTCTACCTCAGACCCCTCCTCTTTCTTTTGGTGCCTCCCCCTTTCTTTGGTAACATCCAACATCTCTAGCTGTGCAGACTTTCCTTTAACCTCTGTCATAGCTTGACCATGTGACACATCATACTAAGTGTGAAGTGTGGGGATTTGGGGATGGAGAGGGGTGTGACAGGAGAAGAAAGGGTTTTGCAACAGTTCAGTGTAAAGAAATCAGGCTGATGATAATTGGTGAGTAATGCCTATAAAATGACTTGAACCCGCTAAGAAAAACATTTGTAGGTGTAATAGAGTTCTAAAACAAAAACATTGCTTCAATGTTCAAAGGTTTTCCTACAAATAAACTATGACATAATGTAATCAGTAAATAGTATGGCCCATCATCCTGCATAACAAACCATAGAATAACAGATTTTTGAATCAAATCAAGCGAAGACTAATGAACATTATAGCCTACAAGTTTTCTGGATGAGACAGATCAGTAGCTAGTCACACTTGGAAACAGTTGTTACAGTTGTGTGAGACCTGTTTATAACACTAGATAACCTACTCCGTTAAACCAAAGACACCAATAGTAATAGTAGAATAAGTGAAAAACGGTTACTTACCGAACAGAGGAGAGACACTAACAGAACAGGGTGGGGAAGTAGCGTACTGCGCAAGAGCTGTGAAAAAGTTTGTTCAGGAATTTATAAAGAACAGGCAACGCCCGTCTGATTATGAGTGTGTGTAGCCTATAGGGAGGGAGGGAGGGAGGGAGGGAGGGAGGGAGGGAGGGGGTTAGAGTTTAGACTTGATGTCTTTGAGTCCTCATCTTTGAATTCAACACGATAAAATAGACATTGATGACCTGGAATGTTTTTCATATCGCATTAACACACGGATCTCATTCACACAAATCTATACCAATGATGATGAACACAGATGGAGATAGGGGTGACAAGAGTACACACTAGCATGTTTGGAAAAATAGTTATATGGATGAAGAGGGTGGGATGATGTTTCTGGAATTAAATACCATTTTATTCAGTTACATCTTTATAGTCCCCAGAGAGAGAACACATTTAGATCAGCTGGAGATTCACTACTGCTGTTCCCTTCATGGCTCACCTCTCCCCCTCTGTCCACCTCTATCGTAGTGTTACAGTATTATCTTAGCCTCTACCTCAGCCCACAGTAGTCTACCACTCCCTGTGTGTTTTGGAACAGTCAAGCAGATCAGGATCTATTCTATAACACAGTTGGCTTGGCAACACCATACAGAGAACAGTATAGGAGCCACTGTGGAAGAGGCTGGCATGACAATAACCATTAACCCTGACAACCATCAATATCCACCTGGCTGGATTATATTCCAATCAGCATTGACTAAATGATCGATGATGACATTGGCTGGGTTCAAATCACCAGGAGATCAGTGACTGTGTGTATGTGTGTTTTGTGTGTGTGTGTGTGTTTGTGTGTTTTGTGTGTGTGTGTGTGTGTTTTGTGTGTGTGTGTGTGTGTGTGTGTGTGTGTTTTGTGTGTGTGTGTGTGTGTGTTTTGTGTGTGTGTGTGTGTGTGTTTTGTGTGTGTGTGTGTGTGTGTGTGTGTGTGTATGTGTGTTTTGTGTGTGTGTGTGTGTGTGTGTGTGTGTGTGTGTGTGTGTGTCTGTGTGTGTGTGTGTGTGTGTGTGTGGGGGGGGGGGGGGTAGATAGGGTGTGTCCCTGTTGTCAAGGTAACAGAGTGCATTCATATGGGTTGTGTTAGTCTGTGCTTGCTGTATCTTGTGGTGGTCCTTGCTCTGCATTCCTTTAGCATGACTCTCTCTTGCAGGCTGAAACATGCAGAAAAATAGGAAAAGTCACATCAGCTACTCCGGACTCAACTCCTAATGTTGGTCTAGCATTGGCTTTGAGACGGTCATGAATGCGTGCATTTAACTGGCACAAAAAGATACCGATAAAAAGCAACACAATCACCAAAAGATTGTTCAATCTCCAAAATGAAGATTGGTAAACTGCAATACGCTATGCACACTTATCAGGAGTTGGCTGTATATTGGTGTTTGGCATCATCAGTTTAATACAGCATACAGTAGTCCTCCTGACCAGAAGAAAAAGTAAAAGGCAAAGCCTTTGTTCTTCTGACACATATGTGATGGATATTCCAAGCTGCTGTCCTTTTTCTCCCCAGCATCAGAACAGCACAGCCAGTCACATATAGTCATGAGAATCAACCCTCCCTCTTCTGGGTCTTGTGCTGCACACATATTAGCGCATGTTAGCAACAACCGTCTCGCTATAGGGACACTGATCCCGTAGAGGTTAAAAAAAGAAGACACATGTAGCATGTCAGATATAGAGTTCAAATGTACTCAATTTTGAGTTTGCATCCCTATATTACACTTTTTATACATCATAGAAGACTGAAATATAACAACACCGTTTAACATAGTAACACCAGACTTTATGTGTTTTAATTTGTATTTATTTATTATTAATTATGAATTATGTCTTACATACTTATTAATTATGAATTGTGTTACATACAGGAGTATGTAACACAATTCATAATTAATAGTAAATAAATATACATTCAAACGCAGAAAAGCTGGTGTTTCTATGGCAATCGGCCGGATCACCTCTCTCCCCATACACCTCTCAGCGTGGCTGGGCTGGAGAAGCACATTCACCTCAGTCCATCTACAAACACATAGTCTATTAGCTATACAATTGTAATGTTATACCTCTGAAAGGGGGAAATAGGAGAAATGATTCACACTGACAAGTAGCATTAGCTGCTGTTCAGTCAGCTGTAGTGATGAATTGCATAAAATCATAACATCTTTTCATAGGTATCTCTTTTCTCAAATGACATAGCGTTCACATTTGTATTCCTAGGCATTACTAATCAAGCTCCGCACAAACAGACATCAATGGAGCACAAGGATGATCGTGTTTTCACATTCACATGAATTATTACAATATTACTTATGATTCTTTGTTAATATCAGTGATGTAGTGGTAAAAACAAGGTGGGTAATGTAGTTATGGCCATGTGCAGGCTTCAGGGTCTCGCCACACCTGAAGGCCAAGATGAACTCTTCTCCTTCACAATGTGGACAACTGAGGGGAGCCATCTTGGGCCAAGCTGAATATATTCTGTGTTGTCAAAGGAAGACAGACTTGTAAGTAAAAGTCAAAGCAAACATTTTTTTTTCCGTTGTTGAATTCAATTATTAAATCTCTTCCATTTTATTTTTATGGACAAATTGTTACTTTTAAAGTGACACATTAAAAGCCTTACCTATGTCGCCCAGCTGTTTGCAGTTCCTAGCCAAGCACTGGCACAATTTTTCAACAGACATTGAAAACTAGATTGGGCAGCTCAAGAGATTTCATCCTACAAAATGCCAACTAAATAAAGAAATAGCACATGCGTAGCCTACTCTATAAGTGTACTGTGTTATGAAGATCAGAGCATCTTTTGGGTAAAAATTCACGTTTTAGCATTCTGCTTCCCAAAATATACATCATCAAAATTCTAGAACATTACAAACCCGTATCTACAAAGCATCAGAGCAGGAGTCAAAGTAGCCACCCTTTGCCTTGCTAACAGCTTTGCACACTCTTGTCATTGAGTTAAACTATCTTAGTACATGGTGGCTCTGTAACAAGTATATGCCAGAAGTGTGTGAACATGTCTCCCTCAAGCATCTCTAGGGGGAACTTTACCCATAGCAGCACTGAAGCGGCAGGGCTTACCTCGACTAGTCTCTCTTTCTGTTTTGAGTAGCTCAGTAAAAAACAAAAAATAACATTTCTGACACTCAATATTTTCAATGGGTTTTAATTACAAATTCCAATTTAACAAAAATACAAACAGACCAAAACAAAAATGACCTCAATCAAAAATCTGGGTTTGTAGGCAACCAATTCAAACAAGTGCTGAGTATGTGGGGATGATGTATGGCAGGGCTATTCAACTGGAGAACCACGGACAGACAGACACTGTCTGAAATGATTTTAAGTAAAGGTTTGTGTATCACGAGTTAATATTACAGGCAACAAAGGGATATGTGTTATCTTGGTTAACCCAGGGAATTGTTCAGCTGCTCGATTACTAGAACGAGGAGGAGAACCACAGAGCACAGCCTTTCCTTTATGCTATTTGCCTCATGACTCCTGCAGGCTTTGTTGACTATGGACTTGCTTGTTTACCCGACCGTGGGACAGACTATGTTTGTTCCCACTCTCAGGACTGACTCCCTATTAGTTACACAGAGTCTTGGCCTCCCATCCTATTCTAACCACCTCTCACCAGCTTTGTATTCATGTTGCCTGATGAAATTGCTGTACAATATGATCTGATGCACATTCAAATGTCTTAAATCAACACTGCAGAGCTCTCCCTGTCCTCTGCCGTGCCCTGATTGTATTACTGCTGATGATATTTTGAAATGTACACCCTGGCCCATCTGCTGTTACTAGCCCCAATTCTGCCTTGTGCTCTGATATCTGCTTCACTGATTTCTGCTTTCGTAGAAGCCTTGGTTTTCTGCAAGTTAACACTAGAAGCTTATTACCTAAAATTGATCAATTGAAAGTGTGGGTTCACAGCTCCAATCCAGATGTGTTGGTCATTACTGAGACGTGGCTAAGAAAGAGTGTTTTGAACACTGATGTTAACCTTTCTGGTTATAACCACTTTCGGCAAGACAGATCTTCCAAAGGTGGTGGAGTGACAATTTTTAACAAGGAACACCTTCAGTGCTCGGTTGTCTCCACCAAGTCTGTCCCCAAAAAATGTGATTTGCTGGTTTTAAGCATTAAACTTTCAAATAGCTCGTTGTTGACTGTTGCTGGGTATTATCGTTCACCATCAGCACCGGCCTATAGCCTAAATGCCCCAAGTTCTCTCCTGGCCCCTTACACCAAGTCTGAATTTGTCCTGCTAGGTGACCTAAACTGGGACATGCTTAACCCTTGTGTTGTCTTTACATTCTGTATACTACCCTTGTCCTAAGGCTCAAAAATGACCCGCCTTCGCTAAACCCCTAAAATGAAGCAGCTTAATTGAATTTTAAACCCCCCTAAATTCTATTTTGCATGAAGAAACAACCTGTCATTCCTCACAAACTTTGTGAATATCTGGGTTTTACCTCTTCACAATGCAGAAAGACTGCATTTAATCAGTGGACACCACTCATTTTTATTACAACACACCTGTCATAGTTGTTTTCTTTACTAAAGTAGAGGTTTATTATTATTATTGCTTAAGGTACTGCATAGGTGTAAACATACATTTTTTAGCAAGAGATAGCAATTGTATAGCCTAAGAAAGTAGCAGAAATGTGCAGAAAGTTGTTTTGAATGCATTTTATTGAAGGGAAACAATAACAGTCTTGAACTTTTTTGGCAACAGTAATATATTCTTATATACTGTACAATGAGGAATTCAACTGCAAAATACAAGTCTTCTCCCATTGTTTTAACCATTGCCCCCTCCCACAAGGTGTATAAACAACAACAATTAATAAGAATAAAATAAGATAATAGATACAAAGCAAAAACATGAAGAAAATAAGTAAATCAACTCTAATTAGCACATGTAGGACAGTATGCAAGTGTGTGTGCATGGACTTTGCAGATGTATTTCCCACATGTGCAGCACATAGTATTTGTTTTACAGTCCTTCTTTGGGGGGCAGAATTGGAATCTCCCCCTCTTGCCTGCCCCAGCTGCAGCCTCAGGTGGATCAGGACTAGATTCAGCCCCCTGAACAGCTTTCACATAGCGCTGCAGAGGCTGCTGTACGGGGGAGGTGCTCTCTTCTTTGAATGTATGGGGTTACAAGTGGCTTTCCCAGCTGCTCCAGGAACACCCTCCTCTTGTTCCGCTTATCAGGCATCCAGGTAGGCTTGATCTTGTTCCATATCTCGAAGGCATTGTATGAGGACACATCAATGATGTTATGCAAGCTGACCAGGGGCCAGCGGGCAGTCATCCTCCTGCAGCTGTAAGTTCCAATCACCTTGTCCAGGTTGTCCACGCCTCCTTTGTTGTGGTTGTAGTCCAGGATGGCTGGCTTCCTGTCCTCACGATCACTGATCTCAGCCTTTTTGTGCAGTATGCTCAGGAGGACCACATTCTTGTTCCTCTTTGGGAGGTAAGAAACTAGAGTGGTGGAGGGGGTGAAGGCAAACTTTGATGAGAAGGTCTCTCTCCCCCTTGTTGCGAGGAGTGCAGGGGGGAGCTCAGGCTTGTTCTTTCTGACTGTGCCAACCATGGTGATCTTCCTCTTCAGGAGCTGCTGGCTGAGTTCATAACAGGTGAAGAAATTGTCACACGTGACATTGTGCCCTCTCAGTCCATCTGTCACAACCCGCATCCCCTGGTTCTTCTCCGGGACCTCCACTGGTCAGCTTCCCTGTGTAGACTTGAATCTTCTAAGCGTAGTTGGATTGTGCGTCACAGGCCACCCATATCTTAATGCCACATTTTGCTGGCTTGCTGGGCATATACTGCCGGAAAGGACAGCAACCTTTTGATTAAAGATCAGTATCAGTAATTAGTATCAGTGTCACAGAAAACAATCACAAAAATCAATGATATTACAGCAATACATAATAAAATGAACAGTGAAAATCACTTACATTACAGATATGAAAATACAAATTTACCTCTGAATGGAACCAGTTGCTCATCCACTGCTACTTCAGGCCCAGGGTTGTAGAGGTACAGTATGGCAGACACTCCACCCACTTCTCCCAGACCTCTCTTATGGCCGCCAGTTTGTCTCTCACATGTCTTGCAGGTCTTAACTCACGGTTATCAAATTGTAGCATTCTTGAGAAAGTGTGAAAGACTTTCAGTGGCATTGTAGCGCGGACAATCTCCCTTCCACTCTCTGCATCCCAGAGACTACATGTAGCCTCGCCTCGGGACCTCTACACACCCGCTAGGAATAGCAGCCCTATGTAGGCACGCAGGTCAATCACATCCATCCTTTTCCAGATGTCTCCATATTTACGGAAACCCTCCAAATTTGTCATCTCCAGTATGATTTTTTCGATGGCTGGTGTGATGAACATGTAGAATGTTGAGGCGATGTCCTGGGCATGGGCAACTGCATATCTTGTGGGCCCTGGGGTCATCCCTATGACATTTTGTGCTGCCATCCTGCCCTGGTTGTCATATGGAGACCCACGGACCAGATCCAGCCCGTTTAACAATTTAGAATGGCCCTTTGATCAATTCTAAACAATAATTTTTAAAAATCTGCACAAAATTGCAGCTAAAATCTGATGTTTTGTGCTGAACTGAGCCCTCGTTCAATATACTCCAATAGGTTGATATTTTTTCCTGTTTTCTCTATGGGTGCAGTAAATCAAATCAAATGTATTTATATAGCCCTTCGTACATCAGCTGATATCTCAAAGTGCTGTACAGAAACCCAGCCTAAAACCCCAAACAGCAAGCAATGCATGTGAAAGAAGCACGGTGGCTAGGAAAAACTCCCTAGGAAAAACTCCCTAGAAAGGCCAAAAACCTAGGAAGAAACCTAGAGAGGAACCAGGCTATGAGGGGTGGCCAGTCCTCTTCTGGCTGTGCCGGGTGGATATTATAACAGAACATGGTCAAGATGTTAAAATGTTCATAAATGACCAACATGGTCAAATAATAATAATCATAGTAGTTGTCGAGGGTGCAACAAGCACGTCCGGTGAACAGGTCAGGGTTCCATAGCCGCAGGCAGAACAGTTGAAACTGGAGCAGCAGCACGGCCAGGTGGACTGGGGACAGCAAGGAGTCATCATGCCAGGTAGTCCTGAGGCATGGTCCTAGGGCTCAGGTCCTCCGAGAGAAAGAAAGAAAGGGAGAAAGAGAGAATTAGAGAGAGCATATTTAAATTCACACAGGACACTAGCAGTAGTAGGCCTTGCATGCTCCGCGTGGGGCCTGGCTAACGCAGAGCTGTTGCAGCAGTCGCCGGTTGGGTTGAGGTTGACATCTTGCTCTGTGGAGGCTGGCAATGTTTTATTGACATCATTGACATAAGTGGGGCCCGTGCACGGCTGGGGGACCAGGTAGACTGCTGCAGGTGCTAGATGCAGCAGTCACAGGGTCTTTATCCCTTTGGGCTGCTGTGGTTGCAGTCTTTTTTGCTTGTCGACGAGGATCTAAAAAATCTGATCTTATTTTCTGAGACAACATTTTGATTTTGATTGACCTTGACAAATGAAGGTTGCTACAGCTAGTGCTAGCCTACAGGAAATTAATCGTCAACGTTCAGTCCCATTCATTCAACCTCGTGACAAGGACCATTTTATTTTTCTGTTCTTTGACAAAAATGTCTCTCTTTCAGCTTGGGGGATTTCTTCTTCATCTGAAGATGATGCACGGTGCTCTGGGTTGTATACTTCCCCATCTTATTTTTCAGATACCTCCTCCTCTTCTAAATTATTGTTCTCTTGTTCCTCCTGGACATCTGAAGAAATCTGATCTACGACCTGTTGGGCACTGAAACGTGCCCTCAGGGCTTCAACAAAGAGAGAACTGGGGGGGTTGTCATCTGCAGCACCTTTATAGCCTCTGACTGCATTCCCCATTAGTAAACAATGCTTTCAAGAAATGTTTATTTTGTCTGGAATTTTGTTTATTTTGTCTGAAATTGTTGTTATTTTGTCTGTGAACTTGAGTCATGTGTGGGGTCATGGAGGGGAGATGCTGCACATCCACAAGGAAGTTTTAGTTTTGTCTGAGTTCAATCAGTAGCACACATAATCTCAATTTCTCATTGTGTGTGTGTGTGTGTGTGTGTGTGTGTGTGTGTGTGTGTGTGTGTGTGTGTGTGTGTGTGTGTGTGTGTGTGTGTGTGTGTGTGTGTGTGTGTGTGTGTGTGTGTGTGTGTGTGTTTTTGTGGTGTGTAAATGATTTTATAACTGCCGGGTCCAAAATGACCCTAAGACAATCTTTGTACCCTGGTGGTGTACAGCTTTCATGGAAATATGAACTAAGGAGATGTTTCACTCTTTCCAATGTTGGGGTCACTCTAGGAACAGTAATCAAATTTCAAGTTGAAAATAATTCATTTAGGGGGTTTTCTCTGCTGTTAAACATGGTGGCGAGTCATTTTTGACCCTTAAAACAACACAAAGGTTAAATCACCTGACCAAGTTGCTAAAGCAATGGGACTACCTAAATCTTTCTCAGATTATTACCAGTCCCACAAGCTATGACTCCAAAAACCGAGAAAAGGCTACTCTACTTGATGTTATCCTCACAAATAATCCTGATAGGTATCATTCTGGTGTTTTCTGTAATGACCTTAGTGATCATTGTTTTAAAGCCTTGTTCGTAATGGCTGCTCAGTGAAACAACCTGTCCTGATTTGTCATAGACGCTTGACTTCCTTCATGACCTGGCCTCGATATAGAATCAGCTTCATCCCCTCTGTCAAAGATGCTTGGACCTTCTTTTTTGATATTTTTAGTGGTATTGTAAATGACAATTAAAAACAGGTTCAGCCCCTGGTTCGACCGTGATCTGGCAGAGGTACTCCACCTCAAGAATTCCATTTGGCGAAAGGCTCGGCACACGCATACTCAGGCTGACTGGCTCTCTTTCAGGCAAATGTAAAGTAAGTGCACTCAGGCTATCCGGAAGGACAAAGTTAGTTACTTTAAGGAGCAGTTCTCTCTCTGTAAGTCTAACCCCAAGAAGTTCTGGAAAACAGTTAAAGACCTGGAGACTAAACCCTCTTCCTCACAGCTGCCCATGTCCCTTAATGTTGATGATGTGGTTGTTACTGACAAGAAGCACATGGCTGAGCTCTTTAATCACCACTTCATTAAGTCAGGATTCCTATTTGACTCAGCCATGCCTCCTTGCCCGTCCAACATCTCCTCATCTCCCACCCCTTCTAACGCAACTAGCATGCTGAATATATACCAATGATGCTGAATCTATAGCAATGATTCTGCATCTATACCAATGATGCTGAATCTATACCAATGATGCTGAATATATACCAATGATGTTGAATATATACCAATGATGCTGAATCTATACCAATGATTCTGAATCTATACTAATGATGCTGAACACAGACGTAGAGAGGGGTGACAAGAGTACAAACTAGCAGGTTTGGAAGAATAGTTTTATGGATGAAAAGGATGGGAGGAAGTTTCGTGAATTAAATACCATTTTATTCAGTTACATCTTTATAGTCCCCAGAGAGAGAGAACACATTTAGATCAGCTGGAGATTCACTACTGCTGTTCCCTTTATGGTTCACCTCTCCCCCTCTGTCCACCACCTCTATCGTAGTGTTACAGTATGGTCTTAGCCTCTGTGTCACGTATACTGCCCCTCTGGTGTTCGAGGTCGCCAGTCCGCTCATCATTACACACACCTGTCACCATCGTTAAGAGCACCAACACCTCATGACACTCACCTGGACTCCATCACCTCCCTGATTACCTTCCCTATATCTGTCCCTCCCATTGGTTCCTTCCCCAGGCGTTATTGACTCTGTTTCAGTGTTTCATGTCTGTACGCTACTCGTGTTTCTTGTTTTGTTCCTTGTACTTGCTTCCCGACTCCCAGTGTCCACACGTTACACTCTGCCTGAGCACACAGTGGCCTACCACTCCCTGTACTTGCTTCCCGACTCCCAGTGTCCACACGTTACACTCTGCCTGAGCACACAGTGGCCTACCACTCCCTGTACTTGCTTCCCGACTCCCAGCGTCCACACGTTACACTCTGCCTCAGCACACAGTGGCCTACCACTCCCTGTACTTGCTTCCCGACATTACACTCTGCCTCAGCACACAGTGGCCTACCACTCCCTGTGTGTTATGGAAGAGTCAAGCAGATCAGTATCTACTATATTCTGTAATAGTCAGCTTGGCAACACCATACAGAGAACAGGGAGAGAGATGAGAGCATGACTCTCTCTTGCAGGCTGAAACATGCAGAAAAACAGGAAAAGTCACATCAGCCACTCCGGACTCAACTCCTAATGTTGGCCTAGCATTGGCTTTGAGACGGTCATGAATGCGTGCATTTAACCTCTTATGGCTAGGGGGCAGTATTTTCACGGCTGGATAAAAAACGTACCCGATTTAATCTGATTATTAGTCCTGCCCAGAAACTAGAATATGCATATAATTATTAGCTTTGGAGAGAAAACACTCCACAGTTTCTGAAACTGTTTGAATGGTGTCTGTGAGTATAACAGAACTCCTATGGCAGGCAAAAACCTGAGATGCTTCTGTTCAGGAAGTACCCTGTCAGACCTTTTATTTTCTTTCTTTGACATCTCTTCCAAAAACTAAGGATCTCTGCTGTTACGTGACACTTCCCACGTCTCCAATGGAGTCTCAGAGCCCGGGAAAAACAGGAATGACGTAATTCAAAGCCCTGGCTGAAACAAAGGAGAGCAAAAGCTAAGTGGTCACTCAGTGGACTAAGCCTTACGCTCGCGACCCGCCCCGCCCCCGGCTTTCGGTTTTTCCCTCGGTATACAGACAGGCAGATTCCCGGTTGGAATATTATCGCTTTTCTACGAGATAAATTGCATAAAAATTGGTTTTAAACAGCGGTTGACATGCTTCGAAGTACGGTAATGGAATATTTAGAATTTTTTTGTCACATTCTGCGCCATGCTCGTGGCCGAGATTTAGCGTTGGGATAGTGTCTAGAACGCACGAACAAAACGTCTTGATGGAACATAACGATGGATTATTTGGGACCAAACCTACATTTGTTATTGAAGTAGAAGTCCTGGGACTGCATTCTGACGAAGAACAAGCAAGGTAAGAACATTTTTTTTATAGGAAATGTGATTTTGGTGAAGGCTAAACTGGTTGGGTGTCTAAATAGCTAGCCCGTGATGGCTGGGCTATGTACTTAGATTATTGCAAAATGTGCTTCATCCGAAAAGCTATTTTAAAATCGGACATATCGAGTGCATAGAGGAGTTCTGTATCTATAATTCTTAAAATAATTGTTATGCTTTTTGTGAACGTTTATCGTGAGTAATTTAGTAAAATCACCGGAAGTGTTCGGTGGGAATGCTAGTTCTGAAAGTCACATGCTAATGTAAAAAGCTGGTTTTTGATATAAATATGAACTTGATTGAACAGACATGCATGTATTGTATAACATAATGTCCTAGGTGTGTCATCTGATGAAGATCATAAAAGGTTAGTGCTGCATTTAGCTGTGGTTTGGGTTTATGTGACATGATATGCTAGCTTGAAAAATGGGTGTCTGATTATTTCTGGCTGGGTACTCTGCTGACATAATCTAATGTTTTGCTTTCGCTGTAAAGCCTTTTTGAAATCAGACAGTGTGGTTAGATAAAGGAGAGTCTTGTCTTTAAATAGCTGTAAAACAGTCATATGTTTGAAAAATTGAAGTTTTCGGATTTTAGAGGAGTTTGTATTTCGCGCCCCGCCCATCATTGGATATTGGAGCAGACGTTCCGCTAGCGGAACGTGTGGCACAAACAGATACCGATAAAAAGCAACACAATCGCATAAAGATTGTTCAATCTCCAAAATGAAGATTGGTAAACTGCAATGCACTATGCACACCACAGGAGGCTGCTGATGGGAGGACGGCTCATAATAATGGCAGGAATGGTGCCAATGGCATTAAACACATGTAAACCATGTGTTTGATACGATTTCACCGATTCCGCTCCAGCCGTTATCACGAGCCCGTCCTCCCCCAATTAATGTGCCACCAAACTCCTTTGATGCACACTTATCAGGAGTTGGCTGTATATTTGTCATGTTTGGCATCATCCGTTTAATACAGTACACAGTAGTCCTCCTGACCAGAAGAAAAAGTAATAGGCAAAGCATGTGTTCTTCTGACACATATGTGATGGATATTCCAAGCTGATGTTCTATTGCTCCCCAGCATTTAGTTGGCCATCATGGTAAATAAGAATTTGTTCTTAACTGACTTGCCTAGTTAAATAAAGGTTAAATAAAAAAAGTATATTTAACATAACAGCCAGTCACTGATAGTCAATAGACTCTCCATCTTCTGGGTCTGTGTTACTAAATTATCAGTAAACTCATTAGTAAAGGTATCAAGCATGACATTACATGGGCTTGCTCCTACCTATCTTTCCGATTTGGTCCTGCCGTACATACCTACACGTACGCTACGGTCACAAGACGCAGGCCTCCTAATGGTCTGCCTACCCATGTGAGAGACGCAGACTCAGTCTCAACCTTTAAGTCTTTACTGAAGACTTATCTCTTCAGTAGGTCCTATGATTAAGTGTAGTCTGGCCCAGGAGTGTGAAGGTGAACGGAAAGGCTGGAGCAACGAACCGGCCTTTCTGTCTCTGCCTTGCCGGTTCCCCTCTTTCCACTGGGATTCTCTGCCTCTAACCCTACTACAGGGGCTGAGTCACTGACTTGCTGGTGTTCTTCCATGCTGTCCATGGGAGGGGTGCGTCACTTGAGTGGGTTGAGTCACTGACGTGGTCTTCCTGTCTGGGTTGGCGCCCCCCCCTTGGGTTGTGCCATGGCGGAGATTTTTGTGGGCTATACTCGGCCTTGTCTTCGGACGGTAAGTTGGTGGTTGTAGACATCCCTCTAGTGGTGTGGGGGCTGTGCTTTGGCAAAGTGGGTGGGGTTATATCCTGCCTGTTTGGCCCTGTCCGGGGGTATCATCGGATGGGGCCACAGTGTCTTCTGATCCCTCCTGTCTCAGCCTCCAGTATTTATGCTGCAGTAGTTTATGTGCCGGGTGGCTAGGGTCAGTCTGTTTCATCTGGAGTATTCTCTTGTCTTATCCGGTGTCCTGTGTGAATTTAAATATGCTCTCTCTAATTCTGTCTTTCTCTCTTTCTTTCTTTCTCTCGGAGGACCTGAGCCCTAGGACCATGCCTAGGGACTACCTGGCATGATGACTCCTTGCTGTCCCCAGTCCACCTGGCCATGCTGCTGCTCCAGTTTCAACTGTTCTGCCTGCGGCTACGGAACCCTGACCTGTTCACCGGACGTGCTTGTTGCACCCTCGACAACTACAATGATTATTATTATTTGACCATGCTGGTCATTTATGAACATTTTAACATCTTGACCATGTTCTGTTATAATATCCACCCGGCACAGCCAGAAGAGGACTGGCCACCCTTCATAGCCTGGTTCCTCTCTAGGTTTCTTCCTAGGTTTTTGGCCTTTCTAGGGAGTTTTTCCTAGGGAGTTTTTCCTAGCCCCGGTGCCTCTTTCACATGCATTGCTTGCTGTTTGGGGTTTTAGGCTGGGTTTCTGTACAGCACTTTGAGATTTCAGCTGATATACGAAGGGCTATATAAATAAATTTGATTTGAAATTGCATATCAACTTCAAAGTAATTTCAGTGCCTGGGGACATCCTGTGGATTGTGTAAGAGTGTTCATCCCTGCTCCTCTTGGAGTATGTGGAGGCCTGAGGTTCCTCCCCACCCTCCCTGCTCCTCCTACGAACTGGGCCAGCTGGGATGGGAAGTCCTGACAGTTCTCTCTGGATCTCTCCATGTGCCTGTGGTAGGAATGGTGGGTCTGCTGGTTTTCTCTGGATCTCTCCATGTGTCTGTGGTAGGAGGGGTGGGTCTGCTAGTTTTCTATGGATCTCTCCATGTGTCTGTGGTAGGAGGTGTGGGTCTGCTGGTTTTCTCTGGATTTCTCCATGTGTCTGTGGTAGGAGGGGTGGGTCTGCTAGTTTTCTATGGATCTCTCCATGTGTCTGTGGTAGGAGGGGTGGGTCTGCTAGTTTTATATGGATCTCTCCATGTGTCTGTGGTAGGAGGGGTGGGTCTGCTGGTTTTATATGGATCTCTCCATGTATCTGTGGTAGGAGGGGTGGGTCTGCTGGTTTTCTATGAATCTCTCCATGTGCCTGTGGTAGGAGGAGTGGGTCTGCTGGTTTTCTCTGGATCTCTCCATGTGTCTGTGGTAGGAGGGGTGGGTCTGCTAGTTTTCTATGGATCTCTCCATGTGTCTGTGGTAGGAGGTGTGGGTCTGCTAGTTTTCTCTGGATCTCTCCATGTGTCTGTGGTAGGAGTGGTGGGTCTGCTGGTTTTCTCTGGATCTCTCCATGTGTCTGTGGTAGGAGGTGTAGGTCTGCTAGTTTTCTCTGGATCTCTTCATGTGTCTGTAGTAGGAGGGGTGGGTCTGCTAGTTTTCTATTGATCTCTCCATGTGTCTGTGGTAGGAGGGGTGGGTCTGCTAGTTTTCTATGGATCTCTCCATGTGTCTGTGGTAGGAGGGGTGGGTCTGCTAGTTTTCTATGGATCTCTCCATGTGCCTGTGGCAGGAGCTGGGCTTCTGGAGGCTGTCTCTCTCACCAGAGAAACCAGGTGGCCAGATTACCTCTCTCCTCCTACACCTCTTA
Organism: Salmo trutta; assembly: GCF_901001165.1. Classification (NCBI taxonomy): domain Eukaryota; kingdom Metazoa; phylum Chordata; class Actinopteri; order Salmoniformes; family Salmonidae; genus Salmo; species Salmo trutta. The sequence goes on from NW_021822458.1 coordinate 463,163, forward strand.
CCCCGCACGCCCCTTCCCAAGTTAATTTACTGCATTTTTATACAGTTAGAAAGCTTTCAAATGCTATTTGGAGAACAGCAAAAACAAGCAAAATGACCGCAGCCATTATCACCTTGGCTGCTGTAAGTTCATTCAGCTCAGTCCATCTACAAACACATAGCCTATTAGCTATACAATTGATTTAGTCAGAGTCAGCAGTAGCCTATAGGTCTATACTACCATGTCATTTTTGTCATATCGAAAAATTATTTTGCTAATGTCTCCAGTCATATAAAGTGTAGTAGAATTGCATGAAATGTGTTTATGAACACAAAAAAAGGAGAAGAAACTAATCTGACATAGCGTTTAGCTTGGCCTACTCTACGCCAATACAGGGTCAGCCATGCATTGAACACTGCAGTCTTTTAACACAAACAGTGATTGAGTTAAATTATTAGCCTAAATTATGACTATCTAGTCTACTCATCACATTAGGAATAGTAGGAATTCTAAAGTGATTTTACATAAGTCTGCAAATGTGATGACAGATAGATGCATGGAATGCTTTATTATAAAGGTGTATTTTTATGGTGAACATTAGCTTCCCAAAACTTGAAACACGCGCTGCCTATGAGAGAGGGGAGAAGGACAGAGAGGGAGAGAGAGAAACCTGATTTAACTCAAACTAAACTGTCCATCGTACAGCAGAGTGGGTGTCCAACTCCAAACCCCCATAACTGAATAGATAGGAGCATATCATGAGCGCACCGCTTACATAACAGAGCTGAGAGCTCTCCATGCAGAAAAGGGACCATATATAAACAGAGCTGAGAGCTCTCCATACAGAATGGGGACCATATAAAAACAGAGCTGAGAGCTCTCCATGCAGAATAGGGACCATATATAGACAGAGCTGAGAGCTCTCCATGCAGAATGGGGACCATATATAAACAGAGCTGAGAGCTCTCCATGCAGAATGGGGACAATATATAAACAGAGCTGAGAGCTCTCCATGCAGAATGGGGACCATATATAAACAGAGCTGAGAGCTCTCCATACAGAATGGGGACCATATATAAACAGAGCTGAGAGCTCTCCAAGCAGAATGGGGACTATATATAAACAAAGCTGAGAGCTCTCCATGCAGAATGGGGACCATATATAGACAGAGCTGAGAGCTCTCCATACAGAATGTGGACCATATATAAACAGAGCTGAGAGCTCTCCATGCAGAATGGGGACCATATATAAACAAAGCTGAGAGCTCTCCATGCAGAATGGGGACCATATATAGACAGAGCTGAGAGCTCCCATTGCGGAATGGGGACCATATATAAACAGAGCTGAGAGCTCTCCATGCAGAATGGGGACCATATATAAACAGAGCTGAGAGCTCTCCATGCAGAATGTGTACCATATATAGACAAAGCTGAGAGCTCTCCATACAGACTGGGGACCATATATAGACAGAGCTGAGAGCTCTCCATGCAGAATGGGGACCATATATAAACAGAGCTGAGAGTTCTCCATGCAGAATGGGGACCATATATAAACAGAGCTGAGAGCTCTCCATACAGAATGGGGACCATATGTAAACAGAGCTGAGAGATCTCCATGCAGAATGTGGACCATATGTAAACAGAGCTGAGAGCTCTCCATACAGAATGGGGACCATATGTAAACAGAGCTGAGAGATCTCCATGCAGAATGTGGACCATATGTAAACAGAGCTGAGAGCTCTCCATACAGAATGGGGACCATATATAAACAGAGCTGAGAGCTCTCCATACAGAATGGGGACCATATGTAGACAGAGCTGAGAGCTCTCCATACAGAATGGGGACCATATATAAACAGAGCTGAGAGCTCTCCATGCAGAATGGGGACCATATATAAACAGAGCTGAGAGCTCTCCATACAGAATGGGAACCATATGTAGACAGAGCTGAGAGCTCTCCATACAGAATGGGGACCATATATAAACAGAGCTGAGAGCTCTCCATGCAGAATGGGGACCATATATAAACAGAGCTGAGAGCTCTCCATACAGAATGGGGACCATATATAAACAGAGCTGAGAGCTCTCCATACAGAATGGGGACCATATATAGACAGAGCTGAGAGCTCTCCATACAGAATGGGGACCATATATAGACAGAGCTGAGAGCTCTCCATACAGAATGGGGACCATATATAAACAGAGCTGTGAGCTCTCCATACAGAATGGGGACCATATATAGACAGAGATGAGAGCTCTCCATGCAGAATGGGGACCATATATAAACAGAGCTGAGAGCTCTCCATACAGAATGTGGACCATATATAAACAGAGCTGAGAGCTCTCCATACAGAATGGGGACCATATATAAACAGAGCTGAGAGCTCTCCATGCAGAATGGGGACCATATATAAACAGAGCTGAGAGCTCTCCATGCAGAATGGGGACCATATATAAACAGAGCTGAGAGCTCTCCATGCAGACTGGGGACCATATGTAAACAGAGCTGAGAGCTCTCCATACAGAATGGGGACCATATATAGACAGAGCTGAGAGCTCTCCATACAGAATGGGGACCATATATAGACAGAGCTGAGAGCTCTCCATACAGAATGGGGACCATATATAAACAGAGCTGAGAGCTCTCCATGCAGAATGGGGACCATATATAGACAGAGCTGAGAGCTCTCCATACAGAATGGGGACCATATGTAAACAGAGCTGAGAGCTCTCCATGCAGAATGGGGACTATATATAAACAGAGCTGAGAGCTCTCCATACAGAATGGGAACCATATATAAACAGAGCTTAGAGCTCTCCATGCAGAATGGGAACTATATATAAACAGAGCTGAGAGCTCTCCATACAGAATGGGGACCATATATAAACAGAGCTGAGAGCTCTCCATACAGAATGGGGACCATATATAAACAGAGCTGAGAGCTCTCCATGCAGAATGGGGACCATATATAGACAGAGCTGAGAGATCTCCATGCAGAATTGGGACTATATATAAACAGAGCTGAGAGCTCTCCATGCAGAATGGGGACCATTATAAATATCTCATGTTTTTTTCTCTCCTAACCCAATCCCATGATCATTTATATCAATAATGCAATGGCAAAACATTTTATAATTTTTTTACAACCCAAATTCTTCCTATTTTCCTATTTCACTACCAGGAGTTTTATGCACATCCAAAATGACAACAGGAGCTGCCTAAAATAATGTAGAATACATATATAAAATAATGTAGAATACATATATAAAATAATGTACAATACATATAACATAATGTAGAATACATATATAAATAATGTTCAATACATATATAAAATAATGTAGAATACATATATAAATAATGTAGAGTACATATATAAATAATCTACAATACATAAATAAATAAATATTCATATCATATATAAAATAATGTACAATACATATATAAAATAATGTACAATATATATATAAAATAATGTACAATACATATATAAATAATGTACAATACATATATAAATAGGGATGTCCACTCATTGTTTTTCTGCTCCCAAACTTGATATTTTAATAAAGCTTTGGTGATTAAGATTTATTTCAAAGAGGTCTCATTAGCCAAGCCCTTTATCGATAGTCTTGACTACTTTGGGAATGCATTGGGCAGGACAAAAAAAAGGGCTTCATTGAGACTAATCTTGTTTTTTTAATCAAATGAAACGAAATGGCAAAAAACATTTGTTACTTTTTTTCTAAATACAAGGTTTACGAGCACGAAAACACATATCTCTTGTTCCAATGCGCATATAGGCACTGTGCTTCACAGCTGGATAGGCTGCGTTTCCGCTGTCAAAATCCATACCGTAACCAACCATGTTAGCACAGCAAAGTTTTTAAGGACACACCTCAGATATTGCCAACCCTCCCACCTCAGCACAAGCGACCTCATATGAGACAGGTCAATTACCAATCCAAGCGTTAGAAAACAGAAGAGTGCCTGCTTTAACAAGTCGAAATGGCCAAGCATGTGTTTGACAACTGCACTGCCTCAAAGTCAGCCCAAAATAGAGCCCATAGTGCAGTGCTTCCCAAACTAGGGGTCACTACCCCATGTGGGGTCACCTGATTTGAAAATGGGGAGAAAATGTGCGCTTGGTTCATAGAACCGGGGTTACATCTTCCTTCAAGTGTGGCTCTATCTTTTGATTGGTTTAAACTACAAAGTATTGTGACGCCATCACTGAAAGATAAGACTCTCACAAGTTTAAGTTTGTTCCACCTGAGCAAGTCTGACCAAAAGTCAGAGACCACTATGATGACACTTTGATGTATTGCGGGAAAAGAGCAGGAATAGGCTTTTGTAGGGTACAGTCCAAGCTGCTATCGGCATCCAATGTTATCCAACTTGAATAAACGCTTGGAGATAAGGACGACTGCCACGATGTAGTTTACGGCGATACGGATATCACTTATTATTGATATCTACATAGTGCATTGATGTGAATCACACTGCTGCTCTCTCATTTAGCTATTTGCACCTTACGGATTGTGGTTGTTGTGGATGGCTGTTCACAAATCTATATGTGTATTTGAACCCAATAATGGTTGAATTCAAGAAGTTTAAACTGTGTATCAATCATTGTTTTTGAAACCAGTGGACAGCCAGTGAAAAATGCTCTCTTTCAACAGCTGCATAGTGCGGATCCAAGCCTATGGAATAAAAGTGGGGCTTTTATTGCTCAATCTAAATAATGCTGATAAAAAACTAATCCATAGGCCTAATGGACACATGCTCAACCTTGTACACTTTTGATAGACTTAAAGGAACAATCTGTAGTTGCTATATAAATCATATATACAGTACCAGTCAAAAGCTTGGACACACCTACTCATTCAAGTGTTTATCTTTGTTTTTACTATTTACTGTAGAATAATAGTGAAGACATCAGAACTGTGAAATAACACTTTTAAGGAATGATGAAGTAACCAAAAAGTGTTAAACAAATCCAAATATATTTTAGATTTTAGATTCTTCAAAGTATCCACCCTTTGCCTTGATGACAGCTTTGCACACTCTTGGCAAAGCATGCCATTCCATGAGTGCAGCATTTATTTTTCAACTTGAATCAATGAGCCCAATCAGTCCTCCATGACAACAAAATCATGAACAACAGAGTAGGGCTGGCTAATAAGTCCATAGTTTTGGGGTCATGCTCAGGCAGAACAATTTGGCTAATCTATACTTCCATATTTCCAAGTCCAACCCATAAAGTAAAATGTAAAATGCATATTTGGCAGGCTATGTAAACTTTAACATTGATTTATCCTGCAATAGATGTTTAATTGGTAACATAAATGTTGTCTTCTTCTAATGCCTCTTAAGGGGAAAGTAATCTAAATGGAATGTAATCAGATTACGTCACTGAATTTGGGTGATCCAAAAGTTATGTTACCGATTACAATTTTGGACAGGTAACTTGTAACTGTAAGAGATTACATTTAGAAAGTAACTTACCCAACCCTGCACATAGGTACGTACTATTTCCCTTTACTATGTCCACAAGTCGTTAGCACCAAGTTGGCAAGACCGGCAATAAATCAGACTGAGGGGAAAAGATCATCAATTATGTTATTTTCTACACAGAAAATCATACAACATTATTGCCTAATGATCTTTGGAACTTCCCAATACCTTTCTGATGCATTTCAGTCACTTCAAACTATTCGGTCTGCAGATTTAATTACTGTCAAAAATCCTGTCAGACTGATTCGTAATAGACTGTCACAGCCCAAATGAACAAACAAACAAAGTGTGGCATAGCGATATTATCATTGAGGGAGGAAGGAAAGAGAGGGAGGAAGGAAAGAGAGGGAGGAGAGATGGAGGACAAGTAGGACTTTAACAGTTCTCATGACATCTAGTGGTGAGTTCTGGATTGTTTTGGTCTCCACAATCAACACATTGATGATGTCATTGTAAACCACAGAGCTGCAGACAGACAGACAGACAGACAGACAGACAGACAGACAGACAGACAGACAGACAGACAGACAGACAGACAGACAGACAGACCTGCAGACAGACCTGCAGACAGGCAGACAGACAGAGACTGTAGTAATGAGGGGACCAAGGTGCAGCGTGTTGAGTGCTCATGATTTTATTCCACTATGAAACACTGGAACAAAATAACAAATCGAAAACAAGCCAACAGTTCTGTCAGGTACAGAAAACTAAACAGAAAACAACTACCCAGAAACACAGGTGGGAAAAGGCTGCCTAAGTATGATTCCTAATCAGAGACTACGATAGACAGCTGCCTCTGATTACGAACCATACGCGGCCCAAAACAAAGAAATACAAAACCCTGACCTAACAAAATAGAGAAATAAACCGTCTGTCTCAGGTCAGGGTGTGACACAAACAGGCAGACAGGCAGACAGACACACACACACACACACACACACACACTGACACACATTCATCCACGAAGTCACCCTCACAAATGTACAATAAAGTATAAATCAAATCATTTTTAGTAAAGGTTTGTGTATCATGAGTTAATATTACATGCAACAAAGGGATATGTATAATCTTGGTTAACCCAGGTAATTGTTCACCCAGGTATTGTACTAGAACGAGGAGGAGAACCGGAACGAGGAGCTCCACCTTCTCTTTTTGCAGATGCTGACACCTCTGAATTCGTGATTTGTCCAAATAACCAGTGAGGAAAAAGCGCAAAACCAGAAGTACTGCTGCTCATTATCCTACACTTCCCGTTCAGCCTCCTACAGATTCTACAGTACCAGTTATGTTTACGTAGATCTGTCCATGAGAGATTAGGCTATGTGTGACATTCAATATGTAATGTTAAGTATTCCCTGATGAGTTTGTTTAAGTTTGTAAGTGTTTACAGCCACATCATTTCAACGTGGAGAATTGGGTAATATTTGGTTGATATGTTGATCAATAAGATTACAACCTATTTTCACCCACTAAAAAAAGACAGCCAAAATCAAATGTTATTGGTCACATACTCATATTTAGCAGATTTGTTGAGGGTGTAGAGAAATGCTTGTGGTCCTACCTCCAACAGTGTAGTAGTATCTGTCATTCACAACAGTACACACAAATCTCAAAGTAAAAGAATGGAATTATAAATATTATGTCGAGCAATGTTGGAGTGGCATTGACTAGAATACAGTTTATACATATGAAATGAGTAAAACAGTATGTAAACATTATTAAAGTGACCAGTGTTCCATTATTAAAGTGACCAGTGTTCCATGTACATAGGGCAGCAGCCTCTAAGGTGCAGGGTTGAGTAGCCGGGTGGTAGCCGGCTAGTGACAGTGACTAAGTTCAGGCAGGGTGCTGGGTGGAGGCCGGCTAGTGATGACTATTTAACAGTCTGATTGCCTTGAGTTTGAAGCTGTCTTTCAGTTTCTCTGTTCCAGCTTTGATGCACCTGTACTGACCTTTCCTTCTGGATGATAGTGGGGTGAACAGGGCATTGCTCGGGTGGTTGATGTCCTTGATCATCTTTTTGGCCTTCTTGTGACATCGGGTGCTGTAGGTGTACTGGAGGGCATGTAGTTTGCACCCTCTGGAGAGCCCTGCGGTTGCCGGCGGTGCCGTTGCCGTACCAGGCTGTGATACAGCCCGACAGGATGCTCTCAATGGTGCATCTGTTAAAGCTTGTGAGGGTCTTAGGGACCAAACCATATTTCTTCAGCCTCCTGAGGTTGAAGAGGCACTGTTGCGCCTTCTTCACCACACTGTCTGTGTGGGTGGACCATTTCAGATTGTCACTGATGTGTATGCCAAGGTACTTGAAGCTTTTCACCTTCTCTACTGCGGTCCCGTCAATGTGGGCGTGGTCCCTCTGCTGTTTGCTGAAGTCCACGATCATCTCCTTAGTTTTGTTGACACTGAGGGAGAGGTTATTTTCCTGTCACCACTCCGCCAGGGCACTCATCTCCTCCCTATAGGCTGTCTCGTCATTGTTGGTAATCAGACCTACAACTGTAGTGTTGTCTGAAAACATAATGATTGAGTTGAAGACGTGCGTGGCCACGCAGTCATGGGTGACCAGTGAGTACAGGAGGGGGCTGAGCACGCACCCTTGTGGGGCCCCTGTGTTGAGGATCAGGTTGTTTCCTACCTTCACCACCTGGGGGTGGCCCGTTAGGAAGTCCAGGACTCAGTTGCACAGGGCGGGGTTCAGACCCATGGCCGAGCTTAATGATGAGCTTGGAGGGTACTATGGTGTTGAAGGCTGAGCTGTAGTCAATGAACAGCATTCTTGCATTGTTATTACTCTTGTACAGATGGGATAGGGCAGTGTGCAGTGCAATGGCAATTGCATCGATTGTGGATCTATTGGGGCGGTATGGAAATTGAAGTTGGTCTAGGGTGTGTGGGAGTTAATGTAAAGAAACTAGATGCAGCTGCTATGCTGAAGAAACATAATTGAATAGCAGGAAGTAGTAAGGACAATGACTACATTGACCGGATAGAAAGGTGGGGGCATGTAATGCAAATACCATCTCTGAGTAGGATGTCATGACATTGGGGCGGTATGGAAATTGAAGTTGGTCTAGGGTGTGTGGGAGTTAATGTAAAGAAACTAGATGCAGCTGGGATGTACCCATATGCTATATGTGCAAAAAAGCAGAGCCGATGCTCAGGGAAGTTAGATGTTCCGCGGACCACCTCGGCTTTGCTACTTTGTATTAAAGTCTATATGGAATTCACAAGTTCTCGTAAAAGTGTTATATTTCTGAGGCAATTTTCCACGACAGGTGTCAGGTAAGGTATTTGGTATTTTATTAGGATTCCCATTAGCTGTTGCAAAAGCAACAGCTACTCTTCCTGGGGTCCACACAAAACATGAAACATAATACAGAACATTAATAGACAAGAACAGCTCAAGGACAGAACTACATACATTTTTTAAAAGGCACACGTAGCCTACATATCAATGCATACACACAAACTATCTAGGTCAAATAGGGGAGAGGTGTTGTGCCCTGAGGTGTTGCTTTATCTGTTTTTTTAAACCAGATTTGCTGTTTATTTGAGCAATATGAGATGGAAGTAAGTTCCATGCAATAAGGGCTCTATATAATAGTGTACGTTTTCTTGAATTTGTTCTGGATTTGGGAACTATGAAAAGACCCCTGGTGACATGTCTGGTGGGATACTTGTGTGTGTCAGAGCTGTGTGTAAGTTAACTATGCAAACAATTTGGGATTTTCAACACATTAACGTTTCTTATAAAAAGAAGAAGTGATGCAGTCAGTCTCTCCTCAACTCTTAGCCAAGAGAGACTGGCATGCATAGTATTTATATCAGCCCTCTGATTACAATTAAGAGCAAAACGTGCCACTCTGTTCTGGGCCAGCTGCAGCTAAACTAGGTCTTTCCTTGCCGTACTGGACCACACGACTGGACAATAATCAAGGTTAGACAAAACTAGAGCCTGCAGAACTTGCTTTTTGGAGTGTGGTGTCAAAAAAGCAGAGCATCTCTTTATTACGGCCAGATCTCTCTCCATCTTTACAACCATTGAATCTATATGTTTTGACCATGACAGTTTACAATCTAAGGTAACACCAAGTAATTTAGTCTCCTCAACTTGTTGAGTCCCCTTCTCTATAAGCATGCTGAAAGTCTGTTGTTAATTTGTTTACAGAGAAATAGCATTGTATTTGGTCAAACACTATTTTTTCCAACAGTTTGCTAAGAGCTGGCAGCAAGCTTATAGGTCTGCTGTTAGAACCAGTAAAGGCCGCTTTACCACTCTTGGGTAGTGGAATTACTTTGGCTTCCATCCAGGCCTGAGGACAAAGATTTTCCTCCAGGCTCAGATTAAAAATATGACAGATAGGAGTGGCTGTAGAGTCAGCTACCATCCTCAGTAGCTTTCCATCTAAGTTGTCAATGTTTGTCATTATTGATCGATAACAATAATTTTTCCACTTCTCCCACACTAACTTTACAAAATTCAAACTTGCACTGCTTTTCTTTCATTATTAGTTTTAGTTTTTTTGAATATAGTTGCTTACTGTTTGTCGGGGCATATTCTGCCTTAGTTTGCCCACTTTGCCAATGAAATAATCATTAAAATAATTTGCAACATCAAATGGTTTTGTGATGAATAAGTCATCTGATTAGATAAAAGATGGAGTTGAATTTGTCTTTCTGCCCATAATTTCATTTAAAGTACTCCAAAGTTTTTTTCCATCATTCTTTATATCATTGATCTTGGCTTCATAATAAAGTTTCTTCTTCTTTTTGTTGAGTTTAGTCACATCATTTCTCAATTTGCAGTAAGTAAGCCAGTCAGATGTACAGCCAGACTTATTAGCCACTCCTTTTGCCCCATCTCTTTCAACCATACAGTTTTTCAATTCCTCATCAATCCATGGAGCCTTAACAGTTCTAACAGTCAGTTTCTTAACAGGTGCAGGTTTATCAATAATTGGAAGAAGCAATTTCATAAATTCATCAAGTGCAGCATCTGGAAGCTCCTCATTAATCACATCAGAACAACAAATAATTTTAACATCATCCACATTAGAGTCACAGCAAAATATTTTGAATGATCTCTTTTACACTATTTTAGACCCAGCTGTTGGAACTTTGGCTTTCCTGGATATAGCTACTATACTGTGATCACTGCATCCAATGGGTACGGATACATCTTTAGAACAAGGTTCTACAGCATTAGTAAAAATGTGATTGATGCATGTGGATGATCTTGTTCCTGTAGTGTTTGTAAACACCCTGGTAGGTTGATTAATAACCTGAACCAGATTACAGGCACTGGTTACAGTAAGACGCTTCCTCTTGAGCGGACAGCTTGATGAAAACCAGTCAATATTCAGGTCCCCAAGAAAGTAGACCCCTCTGATTACATCATATACACTATCAAGCAATCCACACATATTATTTAGATACTGACTGTTAGCACTTGGTGGCCTATAGCAACACCCCAAAAGAAAAGGCTTTAGATGTGCCAAGTGAACCTGCAACCACAACACTTCAATAACACTTGACATAAGATCTTCTCTAAGCATTACAGGGATATGGCTCTGAATATATACAGCAACACCTCACCCATAAGCATTTCTGTCTCTTCTATAAATGTTATATCCTTGTATTGCAACTGATGTATCATCAAATGAATTATCAAAGTGAGTCTCAGAAATGGCAAATATATGAATGTTATCTGATGTTAGCAAATTATTGATTTCATCAACCTTATTTCTAAGGCTACATATATTAATATGGGCTATTTTCAGCCCTTTCCTGGGTAGCTTATTACATTTACATTTAAGTCATTTAGCAGACGCTCTTATCCAGAGCGACTTACAAATTGGTGCATTCACCTTATGATATCCAGTGGAACAACCACTTTACAATAGTGCATCTAAATATTTTAAGGGGGGGGGGGGGGTTAGAAGGATTACTTAATCCTATCCCAGGTATTCCTTAAAGAGGTGGGGTTTCAGGTGTCTCCGGAAGGTGGTGATTGACTCCGCTGTCCTGGCGTCATGAGGGAGCTTGTTCCACCATTGGGGTGCCAGAGCAGCGAACAGTTTTGACTGGGCTGAGCGGGAACTGTGCTTCCTCAGAGGTAGGGAGGCAAGCAGGCCAGAGGTGGATGAACGCAGTGCCCTTGTTTGGGTGTAGGGCCTGATCAGAGCCTGAAGGTACGGAGGTGCCGTTCCCCTCACAGCTCCGTAGGCAAGCACCATGGTCTTGTAGCGGATGCGAGCTTCAACTGGAAGCCAGTGGAGAGAGCGGAGGAGCGGGGTGACGTGCGAGCTTATCAGAGATAGACATAATATTGAAAAGAGCAGACAAAGCAAGAGAAAAAATATATACATTCAGCAATCCATTAATCAATTGGTGTGTGTGTGCTGTGGGGTTGAGGCTATGAACCCATAGGCTTGGCTCGCTCATCCCTTCCAGGCTTCTGGGAGGGAGGGTGGACAATGAGTCTGTCGTAGCGGATGTACGCAATGTCCCCACGTGCTCTGGCAGCTTTCATGGCTGGGATCAGTTCTTTCCTCTTCTGGCGCACAGCTTCAGGATAGTCCTCGTTGAGGAAGATATATATTCCTCTCAAGTTCTTGGCTCTTTCCAGAACAACTACCTTGTCTTTGAACCTCAGGAACTTGACCACTATCGGCCTGGGCCTATCACCTGGGCCGGTGGTGGGTTTTCCAATCCTGAGGTGTGCTCCAGCTCAATCTTCCTGTGGTCCATCTTCAATTTCTCAGAGATCATTTCCCTCACTTTGTCCTCAGACACCATCCAGGTCTCATGTGAAGATTCTGCAATTCCGTCCACAACCATGTTGTTTCGCCTTGATTGTCCCTCGAGATAGTCTAATTTATCTGTCATTGTTATCATGCATTCACACACAGAACTGATGTCCTCTCTCAATGACATACAGATTGCTGTCACCTTGCCGTTCTCCTGTTTCAACTCATCGACCTGACCCTGGGAGAACTGAAAACTATTTTTCCGGTCCTGGACCTCTCTGGTCAGGTCATTAATTATTTTATTAGTAGAATCCACGAGTATTTGGACAAAACACTTGAAACTATTTTCTTGTTGTTGTAACAACTGCTTGTAGGTCTCTTTTTGTTAGTTTAAAAGATCCTTCACGTGTGATAGAGAGACACCACTGGCACTGTCCTCAACGGTACTCCCGCCGGCTTTGGTCTTTGTCATGGTAGCTAGCAACGTATGTTAGGCTGTTACTCCTCGCAGTGCCAGACAGGGCAGGTCACGGGGAAAATTGGAAACAACAAAGAGCAGGGATCTAGCCACAATGGCTAACCGCGTCGCGGGCTGCCATCAATAACACCTCGCTAGCTTGATGTCCAAATAGCTAGCAGCTAGGCTTGCTGCGACGCCAAATAGCTTCTCAGACCTGTCCTTGGTCGGGAGGATCACTGGAAAGATACAAGCAGTCCCAGCAACTGATGCCAACTGCGTCGCGGGATCAAACATAAGAAGCTAGGTAGCTACCAAGAACTTTCCAATATACTTTTAAACAACAAACTTTCCAAACAAACAAAACCAAGCTCTTCCTTGTTCCGCAAACAACAGGTGATATGATCCTTAACTTGCCTCTCAAAGCACTTCATGATGACAGAAGTGAGTGCTACGGGGCGATAGTAATTTAATTCAGTTACCTTTGCTTTCTTCGGTACAGGAACATTGGTGGCACTGTGTTATTCTCAAAGCAGGCAAAGAAGGTGTTTAGCTTGTATGGGAGCAAGGCGTCGGTGTCCGTGATGTGGCTGGTTATCCCTTTGTAATCCGTGATTGTCTGGAATCCCTGCCAAATACATCTTGTGTCTGAGCCGTTGAATTGTGACTCCATTTTGTCTCTGTACTGACATTTTGCCTGTTTGATTGCCTTACGGACGGCATAACTGCACTGTTTGTATACAAAGTTGAATTTCCAATGTGTTATCACTATGCTTTTAACCATCTAAAATCACAACCAAATTCATTTGGAAAATCTTTAGTTGTCACCTAAATGTGTTATCATTGTGTTCAACCATTTAAAAGCACAGCAAAGTTCAAATGGGAATACAATGTCAGATATTTTGTTTATTTATAGAACACTTTAATGTGTTATCACTGTGCCTAATCTAATAGCACAAGCAAATGACCTGGATTACAGTTGAGATTACATTAAAGTACATGGTGCAAGTTATCAATGCCATTCGAGATTCTGCTCAGATTATTATAGTAATTGCGAAGATCTCCACACTCTGGCGATCTTTGCATGCTCTTGAACGTGCATGCTTTCTGTGATTACATAAGAAGACATTTATTGTTACTGTAAACTCAAAATGTGGACATGGATGTATATGTTACTCAATACTCAAGTTGAATAAATACTGTTACATTGCAGTTATATATATTAGTTTGTAAGAAAGCCTTAATTTTAGGCCATTTACTGTATTACAAAATTAATATTGAATTGTGTAGGGTTGACAACACAACCAAATAATAACATTTAAAGGACATGTACAGTGCATTTGGAAAGTACTCAGACCCCTTCCCTTTTTCCACATTTTGTTACGTTACAGGCTTATTCTAAAATAAATGAAAACATTTCCTCATCGATACCCCGTAATTACAAAGCGAAACTGTTTTTTAGAAATTTTTGCTAATTTATTAAACATAAAAAACAGATACCTTCTATACATAAGTATTCAGACTCTTTACTATGAGACTCTAAATTGAGCTCAGGTGCATCCTGTTTCCATTGATCATCCTTGAAATGTTTCTACAATTTGATTGGAATCAACCTGTGGTAAATTCAAATGATTGGACATGATTTGGAAAGGCACACACCTGTCTATATAAGGTCCCACAGTTGACAGTGTGTCAGAGCAAAAACCAAGCCATGAGGTCGAAGGAATTGTCTATAGAGCTCCGAGATAAGATTGTGTCGAGGCACAGCTCTGGGGAAGGGTACCAAAAATGTCTGCAGCATTGAAGGTTCCCAAGAACACAGTGGCCTCCATCGTTCTTAAATGGAAGAAGTTTGGAACCACCAAGACTCTTCCTAGAGCTGGCTGCTCTGCCAAACTGAGCAATCGGGGGAGAAGGGCCTTGGTCAGGGAGGTGACCAAGAACCCGATGGTCACTCTGTCAGAGTGACCATCGGGTCACGTTGCACTTCCTAAGGCTTCCATTGGCTCCTGTAACCGGGCAGAGAATAGGAGCTCAGTCAATGATTGGACTGCCTATGGACAAAGGGATTGGTGATGCGCGATCCCGATAGCGCGCCCCTCCTTTTTCTTCTGGAATGAATATGCTATTGTCTGGTTAGAATATAATCACATTTTTACGTTAAAAATACCATAAAGATTGATTGTAAACAACTTTTGACATTCTTCTAAGAACAGTAATGGAACATTTTGACTTTTCATGTCTCGAATTACGCTCGCGCATTATGCCTTTGGATAGTGACCTGAACGCACGAACAAAACGGAGGTATTTGGACATAAATATGGATTATTTCGAACAAAAACAACATTTCTTGTGGAAGTAGCAGTCCTGGGAGTACATTCTGATGAAGATCAGCAAAGGGAAGATAATATTTATAATACTAATTCTGAGTTTAGGTGACCCCAGAACTTGGCGGGTGTCTGTATAGCTTGCTTTGATGGTGAGCTATGTACTCAGAATATTGAAAAATGTGCTTTCGCCGAAAAGCTATTTTAAAATCTGACACAGCGGTTGCATCAAGGAGTATTGTATCTACTTCTTAAAATAATTGTTATGTATTTTGTCAACGTTTATGATGAGTATTTTTGTAAATTGATGTGCTCATTCACCGGAAGTTTTGGTGGGAATACATTTTCTGAACATCACGCGCCAATGTAAAATGCTGTTTTTGGATATAAATATGAACTTTATCGAACAAAACATGTATTGTGTAACATGATGTCCTAGGAGTGTCATCTGATGAAGATCGTTTAAGGTTAGTGCTTCATTTAGCTGTGTTTTGGGTTTTTGTGACATCTCTCCTTGCTTGGAAAATGGCTGTGTGGTTATTTTTGTCTATGTACTCTCCTAACATAATCTAATGTTTTGCTTTCGCTGTAAAGCCTTTTTGAAATCGGACAATGTGGTTGGATTAAGGAGAAGTGTATCTTTAAAATGGTGTAAAATAGTCGTATGTTTGAGAAATTTAAATTATGATATTTTTGCTGTTTTGTATTTTGCGCCATGCTATTTCACTGGCTGTTGAATAGTGTGGGACGGTCACGTCCCACCTTGCCCAGAGAAGTTAAAGTAGTTTTAGCATAGGATCTAGAAAGGCTTTGCGCCAAGGTTTACTAAATAGTTGTGTCAATACTGAAATAAGAAGTGACTGGCACAGTCTATTCTGTCTTACACTTACGGGACAAATTACAGGCCAAATACAACAGACAGACACACGTCAGACAAATGTGACAAACAGAGATACAGAGTGGGAAAGCCACTGTTTATTCACAACAGTAAGACTTATTTATAAAATGACTTATTTGACGTATAGAAAAGCAAAATGACGTATGGAAAAGCATCCATCTCTGCTTCTCTTTCTCCTTGTCCTGTCCTCCCTCACTTCTTAGCGGCAGCCTTCATGATGTGGAGCTGGTAGATCTGTTCACAGGCGATGGAGAGGTCCACAACCAGAGAGACAAACTCCTCGAAGTTTACCATCCCATCACCATTCTGGTCCAGATTCTTCATGATCTTGTCTATGGCTGCTGGGTCCTTCTGGGACTGAGAGGGAAGGAGAGATGGAGGAGATGAAGAGAATGAGTAAGAGAGAGAGAGCGAGAGAGAAAGAGAGAGAGAGAAAAAGAGATAGATGGCAGGAGGGGAGAGAGAATGAGTAAGAGAGAGAGATGGGAGGAGGGGAGAGAGGGGGTTAGATTGACTTTGGATACTCTAATAAAGTGAGAGAGAAATCAGAACGAGATGGAAAGGGAAAGATCGTGAGAGAGAGAGGGAGAGAGGGATATCTATGGTACCTTCAGGAAGCTGCCCAGTTCTGTCTGCATGAGTTCTTTCAGCTCCTTCTTGCTCAGTGTGTTACAGTCACCATCCTTGTCGGCATAGCGATGGAACACCGTGATCAGGGACTGCATGGATCTCTCCAACTGAGACGGCATGGCTGCAGAGAGAAGGATACACTGAGGAGGGGAGAGAGGGAGGGGGAGATGGGAGGGGAGAGAGGGAGGAGGGAGATGGGAGGGGAGAGAGGGCGGAAGGGGGTGTAAATTACAGTGTCAGATTAAGATTAAGACTAAGATTGAATCATACTACACCGGCTCTGACACTCGCCGGATGTGGCAGGGCTTGCAAACCATTACAGACTACAAAGGGAAGCACAGTGACACGAGCCTACCAGACGAGCTAAACTACTTCTATGCTCGCTTTGAGGCAAATAACACTGAAACATGCATGAGAGCACCAGCTGTTCTGGAAGACTGTGTGATCACGCTCTCCGCAGCCGATGTGAGTAAGACCTTTATAAAGGTCAACCTTCACAAGGCCGCAGGGCCAGACGGATTACCAGGACGTGTACCCCGAGCATGCGCTGACCAACGGCAAGTGTCTTCACTGACATTTTCAACCTCTCCCTGTCTGAGTCTATAATACCAACATGTTTCAAGCAGACCACCATAGTCCCTGTACACAAGAACACTAAGGTAACCTGCCTAAATGACAACCGACCCATAGCACTCACGTCTGTAGCCATGAAGTGCTTTGAAAGGCTGGTCATGGCTCACATCAACAACATTATCCCAGAAACCCTAGACCCACTCCAATTTGCATACCACCCTAACAGATCCACAGATGATGCAATATCTATTGCACTCCACACTGCCCTTTTCCACCTGGACAAAAGGAACACCTACGTGAGAATGCTATTCATTGACTACAGCTCAGCATTCAACACCATAGCGAGCTCATAGCTCATCAATAAGTTAAGGACCCTGGGACTAAACACGTCCCTCTGCAACTGGATCCTGGACTTCCTGACGGGCCGCCCCCAGGTGGTAAGGGTAGGTAACAACACATCCGAAACGCTGATCCTCAACACAGGGGCCCCTCAGGGGTGCATGCTCAGTCCCCTCCTGTACTCCCTGTTCACTCATGACTGCACGGTTAGGCACGACTCCAACACCATCATTAAGTTTACCGATGACACAACAGTGGTAGTCCTGATCACCGACAACGACGAGACAGCCTATAGGGAGGAGGTCAGAGACCTGGCCGTGTGATGCCAGGACAACAACCTCTCCCTCAATGTGATCAAGACAAAGGAGATGATTATGGACTACAGGAAAAAGAGGACCGAGCACGCCCCCATTCTCATCGACGGGGCTGTAGTGGAGCAGGTTGAGAGCTTCTGAGAGCTTCAAGTTCCTTGGTGTCCACATCACCAACAAACTAACATGGTCCAAGGCAGTTGTGAAGAGGGCACGACAAAACCTATTCCCCCTCAGGAGACTGAAAACATTTGGCATCAGATCCTCAAAAGGTTCTACAGCTGCACCATCGAGAGCATCCTGACTGGTTGCATCACTGCCTGGTATGGCAACTGCTCGGCCTCTGACCGCAAGGCACTACAGAGGGTAGTGCATACAACCCAATACATCACTGGGGCTAAGCTTCCTGCCATCCAGGACCTCTATACCAGGCGGTGTCAGTGGAAGGCCCTAAAAATTGTCAAAGACTCCAGCCACCCTAGTCATAGACTGTTCTCTCTCCGGAGCTCCAAGTCTAGGTCCAAGATGCTTCTAAACAGATTCTACCCCCAAGCCATAAGACTCCTGAACATCTAATCAAATGGCCACCCAAACTATTTTCATTGCCCCCCCCCCTTTTTACACCTCTGCTACTCTCTGTTGTTAAAATCTATGCAAAGTCACTTTAATAACTCTTCCTACATGTACATATTACCTCAACTAACCGGTGCCTCAGCACATTGACTCTGTACCGGTACCCCCCTGTATATAGTCTCACTATTGTTATTTTACTGCTGCTTTTTATTACTTGTTACTTTTATTTCTTATTCTTGTTTTTTATTTTTAACTGCATTGTTGGTTAGGGGCTCGTAAGTAAGCATTTCACTGTAACGTCTTCCTACACCTGTTGTATTCGGCGCATGTGACTAATAAAATTTGATTTGATATCAGCTGATGGAAGAAGGGCTTTATAAATACATTTGATTTTGATTTCATTTGATAGATACTCAGTACAGTTGTTGGTGTCACACCCTGATCTGTTTCACCTGTCTCTGTGATTGTCTCCACCCCCCTCTAGGTGTTGCCGATCTTCCCCATTTATCCCCTGTGTAATTACAGCTGTGTTTTCTGTTCGTCTGTGCCAGTTTGTCTTGTTTGTTCAAGTCAACCAGCGTTATGTGTGTCAGCGCCTGGTTTTTCCAGTCTCTCTTTTCTCGCCCTCCCGGTTTTGACCCTTGCCTGTCCTGACTCCGAGCCAGCCTGCCTGACCATTCTGCCTGTCCCTGAGCCTGCCTGCCGATCTGTACCTCAACCCCCCTAAGGATTACCAACCTCTGCCTTACCCTGAGCCTACCTACCGTCCGGTACCGTTGCCCCAGCTCTGGTTTACTGACCCCTGCCTGTCCCTGAGCCTGCCTGCCAATCTGTACCTCCGCCCCCCTCTGGATTACCAACCTCTGCCTTACCCTGAGCCTGAGCCTACCTACCGTCCGGTACCGTTGCCCCAGCTCTGGTTTACTGACCCCTGCCTGTCCCTGAGCCTGCCTGCCGATTTGTACCTCCGCCCCCCTCTGGATTACCAACCTCTGCCTTACCCTGAGCCTACCTACCGTCCGGTACCGTTGCCCCAGCTCTGGTTTAATGACCCCTGCCTGTCCCTGAGCCTGCCTGCCGATCTGTACCTCCGCCCCCCTCTGGATTACCAACCTCGGCCTTACCCTGAGCCTACCTACCGTCCGGTACCGTTGCCCCAGCTCTGGTTTTCTGACCCCTGCCTGCCTGTCTACTGCCAGCCCCTGTTTGCAACGTCAAACTCTTGTTTATTCGACATGGTCTGCATCTGGGTCTTCCCTTCATACCTGATAGATCGCACTAATATGCTGACTAATAGCAAACTATCCCTTTGAAGCAAACTAATTAACAATGCACATTTAGGGAGGATGGGAGTTGGCTTTCTTTGTCTCTGAAAGCACAGTCTGTTACTTAGTGACATTTAAGCTGTCATCTTCCACTCCTTTACACATTTCCTCTACCTCCGACTCCTCCTTTTCTTTTGGTGCCTCCCCCTTTCTTTAGGAATATCCAACATCTCTAGCTGTGTAGACTGTCCTTTTACCAGGTTTGGCCCAGGGTGTCATTGTAAATAAGAATTTGTTCTTCACTGACTTGCCTAGTTAAATAAAGGTGAAATAACCTCTGTCATAGCTTGACCATGTGACACATCATACTAAGTGTGAAGTGTGGGGATTTGGGGATGGAGAGGGGTGTGACAGGAGAAGAAAGGGTTTTGCAACAGTTCAGTGTAAAGAAATCAGGCTGATGATAATTGGTGAGTAATGCCTATAAAATGACTTGAACCCGCTAAGAAAAACATTTGTAGGTGTAATAGAGTTCTAAAACAAAAACATTGCTTCAATGTTCAAAGGTTTTCCTATAAATAAACTATGACATAATGTAATCAGTAAATAGTATGGCCCATTATCCTGCATAACAAACCATAGAATAACTGATTTTTGAATCAAATCAAGCGAAGTCTAATGAACATTATAGCCTACAAGTTTTCTGGATGAGACAGATCAGTAGCTAGTCACACTTGGAAACAGTTGTTACAGTTGTGTGAGACCTGTTTATAACACTAGATAACCTACTCCGTTAAACCAAAGACACCAATAGTAATAGTAGAATAAGTGAAAAACGGTTACTTACCAAGCAGAGGAGAGACACTAACAGAACAGGGTGGGGAAGTAGCATACAGCTGAAAATATACCACTGATGCTGAATCTACTGCGCAACAGGTGTGAGAAAGATTTTATAAAGACAGAGAATTTATAGAGAACATAACGCCTGCCTAATTGTGAGTGTGTGTAGCCTATAGTGGAGGTGTGTGTGTGTGTGTGTGTGAGAGGGAGGGAGGGAGGGAGGGAGGGAGGGAGGGAGGGAGGGAGGGAGGAGGTTAGAGTTTAGGCTTGATGTCTTTGAGTCCTCATCTTTGAATTCAACATGATAAAATAGACATGGATCACCTAGAATGTTTTCATATCGCATTAACACACTGAGAACTCAATGATCTCATTCACACAAATCAATACCAATGATGCTGAATCTATACCAATGATGCTGAATCTATCCCAATGATGCTGAATCTATACCAATGATGTTGAATCTATCCCAATGACGCTGAATCTATACCAATGATGTTGAATCTATACCAATGATGCTGAATCTATCCCAATGACG
Source organism: Salmo trutta (assembly GCF_901001165.1). NCBI lineage: Eukaryota > Metazoa > Chordata > Actinopteri > Salmoniformes > Salmonidae > Salmo > Salmo trutta. Next base: position 484,158 of record NW_021822458.1, read on the forward strand.
CTGAATCTATACCAATGTTGTTGAATCTATACCAATGATGCTGAATCTATCCCAATGACGCTGAATCAATACCAATGATGCTGAATCTATCCCAATGACACTGAATCTATCCCAATGATGCTGAATCTATACCAATGACGCTGAATCAATACCAATGATGTTGAATCTATACCAATGATGCTGAATCTATACCAATGATGTTGAACACACACGAAGAGAGGGGTGACGAGTACACACTAGTATGATTGGAAGAATAGTTCTATGGATGAAGAGGATGGGGTGAAGTTTCTTGAATTAAATGCCATTTTGTCACGTATACTCCCTCTCTGGCGTTCGAGGTCGCCAGTCTGCTCATCATTACACACACCTGTCACCATCGTTAAGAGCACCAACACCTCATGACACTCACCTGGACTCCATCACCTCCCTGATTACCTTCCCTATATCTGTCCCTCCGATTGGTTCCTTCCCCAGGTGTTTTTGTTTCTGTTTCAGTGTTTCATGTCCGTACGCTACTCTTGTTTTGTTCCTTGTTTTGTTCCTTGTACTTGCTTCCCGACTCCCAGCGTCCACACGTTACACTCTGCCTCAGCACACAGTGGCCTACCACTCCCTGTACTTGCTTCCCGACATTACACTCTGCCTCAGCACACAGTGGCCTACCACTCACTGTGTGTTATGGAAGAGTCAAGCAGATCAGTATCTACTATATTCTGTAATAGTCAGCTTGGCAACACCATACAGAGAACAGAGAGAGAGATGAGAGCATAACTCTCTCTTGCAGGCTGAAACATGCAGAAAAACAGGAAAAGTCACATCAGCCACTCCGGACTCAACTCCTAATGTTGGCCTAGCATTGGCTTTGAGACGGTCATGAATGCGTGCATTTAACTGGCGCAAACAGATATAGATAAAAAGCAACACAATCGCATAAAGATTGTTCAATCTCCAAAATGAAGATTGGTAAACTGCAATACGCTATGCACACTTATCAGGAGTTGGCTGTATATTGGTCATGTTTGGCATCATCAGTTTAATACAGTACACAGTAGTCCTCCTGACCAGAAGAAAAAGTAATAGGCAAAGCATGTGTTCTTCTGACACATATGTGATGGATATTCCAAGCTGATGTTCTATTGCTCCCCAGCATTTAGTTGGCCATCATGGTAAATAAGAATTTGTTCTCCCTCTTCTGGGTCTGTGTTACATACAGGAGTACAAGTATCCTTTCCTGCAGCCAATTGATCAAAAGCGCCCTCTCATGGGCGGAACGTTATTAATAATTTTCATCATTTCATAATTGATATTAAATAAATACAAATTAAAACACAGAAAGTCTGGTGTTACTATGTTAAACGGTGTTGTTATATTTCAGTCTTCTATGATGTATAAAAAGTGTAATATAGGGATGCAAACTCAAAATGGAATACGTTTTAACTCTATACACAAGCCCATAACCATGTGTGTTAGGTGTGTACTTTTGTTTCAAAGTAGATTTGTTTAAGACTACCAAGAAACACTCTTGACCCTGATGTATCCCACTGCAGTAATGAGCTCTTTCTATATCCAGATATTATTGACCTCTTCTTCTACCTTTCATTCATTCTGCAAAATACACATTAACTAGCCTACTGTATGTGATTGTATTACAACACTCAAGTGTTAAAGAACAAGAAACGTATGTAATTCTTACTAAAGTAACTCTAAATTATCAGTAAACTCATTAGTAAAGGTATCAAGCATGACAAATTGCATATCAACTTCAAAGTAATTTCAGTGCCTGGGGACATCCTGTGGATTGTGTAAGAGTGTTCATCCCTGCTCCTCTTGGAGTATGTTGAGGCCTGAGGTTCCTCCCCACGATCCCTGCTCCTCCTACGAACTGGGACAGCTGGGATGGGAGGTCCTGACAGTTCTCTCTGGATCTCTCCATGTGCCTGTGGTAGGAGTGGTGGGTCTGCTGGATCTCTCCATGTGCCTGTGGTAGGAATGGTGGGTCTGCTGGTTCTCTCCATGTGCCTGTGGTAGGAATGGTGGGTCTGCTGGATCTCTCCATGTGTCTGTGGTAGGAGGGGTGGGTCTGCTAGTTTTCTCTGGATCTCTCCATGTGTCTGTGGTAGGAGTGGTGGGTCTGCTGGTTTTCTCTGGATCTCTCCATGTGTCTGTGGTAGGAGTGGTGGGTCTGCTGGATCTCTCCATGTGTCTGTGGTAGGAGTGGTGGGTCTGCTGGTTCTCTCCATGTGTCTGTGGTAGGAGTGGTGGGTCTGCTGGATCTCTCCATGTGTCTGTGGTAGGAGTGGTGGGTCTGCTGGTTCTCTCCATGTGTCTGTGGTAGGAATGGTGGGTCTGCTGGATCTCTCCATGTGCCTGTGGTAGGAATGGTGGGTCTGCTGGATCTCTCCATGTGTCTGTGGTAGGAGTGGTGGGTCTGCTGGTTTTCTCTGGATCTCTCCATGTGTCTGTGGTAGGAGTGGTGGGTCTGCTGGTTCTCTCCATGTGTCTGTGGTAGGAGTGGTGGGTCTGCTGGATCTCTCCATGTGTCTGTGGTAGGAATGGTGGGTCTGCTGGATCTCTCCATGTGTCTGTGGTAGGAGTGGTGGGAATGCTGGTTTTATCTGGATCTCTCTATGTGCCTGTGGTAGGAATGGTGAGTCTGCTGGATCTCTCCATGTGTCTGTGGTAGGAGGGGTGGGTCTGCTGGATCTCTCCATGTGCCTGTGGTAGGAGTGGTGGGAATGCTAGTTTTCTCTGGATCTCTCCATGTGTCTGTGGTAGGAGGGGTGGGTCTGCTAGTTTTCTATGGATCTCTCCATGTGTCTGTGGTAGGAGTGGTGGGTCTGCTGGTTTTCTCTGGATCTCTCCATGTGTCTGTGGTAGGAGTGGTGGGTCTGCTGGTTCTCTCCATGTGTCTGTGGTAGGAATGGTGGGTCTGCTGGTTCTCTCCATGTGTCTGTGGTAGGAGTGGTGGGTCTGCTGGATCTCTCCATGTGTCTGTGGTAGGAGTGGTGGGTCTGCTGGATCTCTCCATGTGCCTGTGGTAGGAGTGGTGGGTCTGCTGGTTCTCTCCATGTGTCTGTGGTAGGAGTGGTGGGTCTGCTGGATCTCTCCATGTGCCTGTGGTAGGAGTGGTGGGTCTGCTGGATCTCTCCATGTGCCTGTGGTAGGAGTGGTGGGTCTGCTGGTTCTCTCCATGTGTCTGTGGTAGGAGGGGTGGGTCTGCTAGTTTTCTCTGGATCTCTCAATGTGCCTGTGGTAGGAGGGGTGGGTCTGCTGGTTTTATATGGATCTCTCCATGTATCTGTGGTAGGAGGTGTGGGTCTGCTGGTTTTCTATGGATCTCTCCATGTGTCTGTGGTAGGAGTGGTGGGTCTGCTGGTTTTCTCTGGATTTCTCCATATGCCTGTGGTAGGAGTGGTGGGTCTGCTAGTTTTCTCTGGATCTCTCCATGTGTCTGTGGTAGGAGGGGTGGGTCTGCTGGTTTTCTCTGGATCTCTCCATGTGCCTGTGGTAGGAGTGGTGGGTCTGCTGGTTTTGTCTGGATCTCTCCATGTGTCTGTGGTAGGAGTGGTGGGTCTGCTGGTTTTCTCTGGATCTCTCCATGTGCCTGTGGTAGGAGTGGTGGGTCTGCTAGTTTTCTCTGGATCTCTCCATGTGTCTGTGGTAGGAGGGGTGGGTCTGCTAGTTTTCTATGGATCTCTCCATGTGCCTGTGGTAGGAGGGGTGGGTCTGCTAGTTTTCTATGGATCTCTCCATGTGCCTGTGGCAGGAGCTGGGCTTCTGGAGGCTGTCTCTCTCACCAGAGAAACCAGGTGGCCAGATTACCTCTCTCCTCCTACACCTCTTACCCCACACCCCCCTTCCCAAGTTAATTTACTGCATTTTTATACAGTTAGAAAGCTTTCAAATGCTATTTGGAGAACAGCAAATACAAGCTAAATTATCACCTTGGCAGCTGTAGGTTCATTCAGCTCAGTCCATCTACAAACACATAGCCTATTAGCTATACAATTGATTTATCAGAGTCAGCAGTAGCCTATAGGTCTATACTACCATGTCATTTTTGTCATATAAAAAAAATATTTTGCTAATGTCTCCAGTCATATAAAGTGTAGTAGAATTGCATGAAATGTGTTTATAAACACAAAAAAAGGAGAAGAAACTAATCTGACATAGCGTTTAGCTTGGCCTACTCTACGCCAATACAGGGTCAGCCATGCATTGAACACTGCAGTCTTTTAACACAAACAGTGATTGAGTTAAATTATTAGCCTAAATTATGACTATCTAGTCTACTCATCACATTAGCAATAGTAGGAATTCTAAGGTGATTTTACATAAGTCTGCAAATGTGATGACAGATAGATGCATGGAATGCTTTATTATAAAGGTGTATTTTTATGGTGAACATTAGCTTCCCAAAACTTGAAACACGCGCTGCCTATGAGAGAGAGGAGAAGGACAGAGAGGGAGAGAGAGAAACCTGATTTAACTCAAACTAAACTGTCCATCGTACAGCAGAGTGGGTGTCCAAATCCAAACCCCCATAACTGAATAGATAGGAGCATATCATGAGCGCACCGCTTACATAACAGAGATGAGAGCTCTCCATGCAGAATGGGGACCATATATAAACAGAGCTGAGAGCTCTCCATACAGAATGGGGACCATATATAAACAGAGCTGAGAGCTCTCCATGCAGAATGGGGACCATATATAAACAGAGCTGAGAGCTCTCCAAACAGAATGGGGAACATATCTAGACAGAGCTGAGAGCTCTCCATGCAGAATGGGGACCATATATAAACAGAGCTGAGAGCTCTCCATACAGAATGGGGACCATATATAAACAGAGCTGAGAGCTCTCCATGCAGAATGGGGACCATATATAAACAGAGCTGAGAGCTCTCCATGCGGAATGGGGACCATATGTAGACAGAGCTGAGAGCTCTCCATACAGAATGGGGACCATATATAAACAGAGCTGAGAGCTCTCCATGCAGAATGGGGACCATATATAAACAGAGCTGAGAGCTCTCCATGCGGAATGGGGACCATATATAAACAGAGCTGAGAGATCTCCATGCAGAATGGGGACCATATATAAACAGAGCTGAGAGCTCTCCAAGCAGAATGGGGACCATATATAGACAGAGCTGAGAGCTCTCCATGCGGAATGGGGAACATATGTAGACAGAGCTGAGAGCTCTCCATACAGAATGGGGACCATACATAAACAGAGCTGAGAGCTCTCCATGCAGAATGGGGACCATATATAAACAGAGCTGAGAGCTCTCCATACAGAATGGGAACCATATATAAACAGAGCTGAGAGCTCTCCATGCGGAATGGGGACCATATGTAGACAGAGCTGAGAACTCTCCATACAGAATGGGGACCATATATAAACAGAGCTGAGAGCTCTCCATGCAGAATGGGGACCATATATAGACAGAGCTGAGAGCTCTCCATACAGAATGGGGACCATATATAAATAGAGCTGAGAGCTCTCCATGCAGAATGGGGACCATATATAAACAGAGCTGAGCGCTCTCCATACAGAATGGGGACCATATATAAACAGAGCTGAGAGCTCTCCATGCGGAATGGGGACCATATGTAGACAGAGCTGAGAGCTCTCCATGCAGAATGGGGACCATACATAAATAGAGCTGAGAGCTCTCAATACAGAATGGGGACCATATATTAACAGAGCTGAGAGCTCTCCATGTAGAATGGGGACCATATATAAACAGAGCTGAGAGCTCTCCATACAGACTGGGGACCATATATAAACAGAGCTGAGAGCTCTACATGCAGAATGGGACCATATATAAACAGAGCTGAGAGCTCTCCATACAGAATGGGGACCATATATAAACAGAGCTGAGAGCTCTCCATGCGGAATGGGGACGATATATAGACAGAGATGATAGCTCTCCATGCAGAATGGGGACGATATATAAATAGAGCTGAGAGATCTCCATGCAGAATGGGGACCATATATAGACAGAGCTGAGAGCTCTCCATGCAGAATGGGGGCAATATATAAATAGAGCTGAGAGATCTCCATGCAGAATGGGGATCATATATAGACATTGCTGAGAGCTCTCCATACAGAATGGGGACCATATATAAACAGAGCTGAGAGCTCTCCATGCGGAATGGGGACCATATATAAACAGAGCTGAGAGCTCTACATGCAGACTGGGGACCATGTATAGACAGAGCTGTGAGCTCTCCATGCAGACTGGGGACTATATATAAACAGAGCTGAGAGCTCTCCATGCAGACTGGGGACCATATATAGACAGAGCTGAGAGCTCTCCATGCGGAATGGGGACCATATATAAACAGAGCTGAGAGCTCTCCATGCAGACTGGGGACCATATATAGACAGAGCTGAGAGCTCTCCATGCAGAATGGGGACCATATATAGACAGAGCTGAGAGCTCTCCATGCAGAATGGGGACCATATATAGACAGAGCTGAGAGCTCTCCATGCAGACTGGGGACTATATATAAACAGAGCTGAGAGCTCTCCATACAGAATTGGGACCATATTTAAACAGAGCTGAGAGCTCTCCATGCGGAATGGGGACCATATATAAATAGAGCTGAGAGCTCTCCATACAGAATGGGGACCATATATAAACAGAGCTGAGAGCTCTCCATGCAGAATGGGGACCATATATAAACAGAGCTGTGAGCTCTCCATACAGAATGTGGACCATATGTAAACAGAGCTGAGAGCTCTCCATGCAGAATGGGGACCATATATAAACAGAGCTGAGAGCTCTCCATACAGAATGGGGAACATATCTAGACAGAGCTGAGAGCTCTCCATGCAGAATGGGGACCACATATAAACAGAGCTGAGAGCTCTCCATGCAGACTGGGGACCATATATAAACAGAGCTGAGAGCTCTCCATACAGAATGGGGACCATATATAAACAGAGCTGAGAGCTCTCCATACAGAATGGGGACCATATATAAACAGAGCTGAGAGCTCTCCATGCAGACTGGGGACCATATATAGACAGAGCTGAGAGCTCTCCATGCGGAATGGGGACCATATATAAACAGAGCTGAGAGCTCTCCATGCAGACTGGGGACCATATATAGACAGAGCTGAGAGCTCTCCATGCAGAATGGGGACCATATATAGACAGAGCAGAGAGCTCTCCATGCAGAATGGGGACCATATATAGACAGAGCTGAGAGCTCTCCATGCAGACTGGGGACTATATATAAACAGAGCTGAGAGCTCTCCATACAGAATTGGGACCATATTTAAACAGAGCTGAGAGCTCTCCATGCGGAATGGGGACCATATATAAACAGAGCTGAGAGCTCTCCATGCAGAATGGGGACCATATATAAACAGAGCTGTGAGCTCTCCATACAGAATGTGGACCATATGTTAACAGAGCTGAGAGCTCTCCATGCAGAATGGGGACCATATATAAACAGAGCTGAGAGCTCTCCATACAGAATGGGGAACATATCTAGACAGAGCTGAGAGCTCTCCATGCAGAATGGGGACGACATATAAACAGAGCTGAGAGCTCTCCATGCAGACTGGGGACCATATATAAACAGAGCTGAGAGCTCTCCATACAGAATGGGGATCATATATAAACAGAGCTGAGAGCTCTCCATACAGAATGGGGACCATATATAAACAGAGCTGAGAGCTCTCCATGCAGACTGGGGACCATATATAGACAGAGCTGAGAGCTCTCCATACAGAATGGGGACCATATATAGACAGAGCTGAGAGCTCTCCATACAGAATGGGGATCATATATAAACAGAGCTCAGAGCTCTCCATACAGAATGGGGACCATATATAAACAGATCTGAGAGCTCTCCATACAGACTGGGGACCATATATAAACAGAGCTGAGAGCTCTACATGCAGAATGGGACCATATATCAACAGAGCTGAGAGCTCGCCATACAGAATGGGGACCATTTATAAACAGAGATGAGAGCTCTCCATGCGGAATGGGGACGATATATAGACAGAGATGATAGCTCTCCATGCAGAATGGGGACGATATATAAATAGAGCTGAGAGATCTCCATGCAGAATGGGGACCATATATAGACAGAGCTGAGAGCTCTCCATACAGAATGGGGACCATATATAGACAGAGCTGAGAGCTCTCCATACAGAATGTGGACCATATATAAACAGAGCTGAGAGCTCTCCATGCAGAATGGGGACCATATATAAACAGAGCTGAGAGGTCTCCATGCGGAATGGGGACCATATATAAACAGAGCTGTGAGCTCTCAATGCAGACTGGGGACCATATATAGACAGAGCTGAGAGCTCTCCATGCAGACTGGGGACCATATATAGACAGAGCTGAGAGCTCTCCATGCAGAATGGGGACCATATATAGACAGAGCTGAGAGCTCTCCATACAGAATGGGGACCATATATAGACAGAGCTGAGAGCTCTCCATACAGAATGGGGACCATATATAAACAGAGCTGAGAGCTCTCCATGCAGAATGGGGACCATATATAGACAGAGCTGAGAGCTCTCCATACAGAATGGGGACCATATATAAACAGAGCTGAGAGCTCTCCATACAGAATGGGGACCATATATAAACAGAGCTGAGAGCTCTCCATGCAGAATGGGGACCATGTATAAACAGAGCTGAGAGCTCTCCATACAGAATGGGGACCATATATAGACAGAGCTGAGAGCTCTCCATGCAGAATGGGGACCATATATAGACAGAGCTGAGAGCTCTCCATACAGAATGGGGACCATATATAGACAGAGCTGAGAGCTCTCCATACAGAATGGGGACCATATATAAACAGAGCTGAGAGCTCTCCATGCAGACTGGGGACCATATATAGACAGAGCTGAGAGCTCTCCATGCAGACTGGGGACTATATATAAACAGAGCTGAGAGCTCTCCATACAGAATTGGGACCATATTTAAACAGAGCTGAGAGCTCTCCATACAGAATGGGGACCATATATAAACAGAGCTGAGAGCTCTCCATGCAGAATGGGGACCATATATAAACAGAGCTGAGAGCTCTCCATGCAGACTGGGGACCATATATAGACAGAGCTGAGAGCTCTCCATGCGGAATGGGGACCATATATAAACAGAGCTGAGAGCTCTCCATGCAGACTGGGGACCATATATAGACAGAGCTGAGAGCTCTCCATGCAGAATGGGGACCATATATAGACAGAGCTGAGAGCTCTCCATGCAGAATGGGGACCATATATAGACAGAGCTGAGAGCTCTCCATGCAGACTGGGGACTATATATAAACAGAGCTGAGAGCTCTCCATACAGAATTGGGACCATATTTAAACAGAGCTGAGAGCTCTCCATGCGGAATGGGGACCATATATAAATAGAGCTGAGAGCTCTCCATACAGAATGGGGACCATATATAAACAGAGCTGAGAGCTCTCCATGCAGAATGGGGACCATATATAAACAGAGCTGTGAGCTCTCCATACAGAATGTGGACCATATGTAAACAGAGCTGAGAGCTCTCCATGCAGAATGGGGACCATATATAAACAGAGCTGAGAGCTCTCCATACAGAATGGGGAACATATCTAGACAGAGCTGAGAGCTCTCCATGCAGAATGGGGACCACATATAAACAGAGCTGAGAGCTCTCCATGCAGACTGGGGACCATATATAAACAGAGCTGAGAGCTCTCCATACAGAATGGGGACCATATATAAACAGAGCTGAGAGCTCTCCATACAGAATGGGGACCATATATAAACAGAGCTGAGAGCTCTCCATGCAGACTGGGGACCATATATAGACAGAGCTGAGAGCTCTCCATGCGGAATGGGGACCATATATAAACAGAGCTGAGAGCTCTCCATGCAGACTGGGGACCATATATAGACAGAGCTGAGAGCTCTCCATGCAGAATGGGGACCATATATAGACAGAGCTGAGAGCTCTCCATGCAGAATGGGGACCATATATAGACAGAGCTGAGAGCTCTCCATGCAGACTGGGGACTATATATAAACAGAGCTGAGAGCTCTCCATACAGAATTGGGACCATATTTAAACAGAGCTGAGAGCTCTCCATGCGGAATGGGGACCATATATAAACAGAGCTGAGAGCTCTCCATGCAGAATGGGGACCATATATAAACAGAGCTGTGAGCTCTCCATACAGAATGTGGACCATATGTTAACAGAGCTGAGAGCTCTCCATGCAGAATGGGGACCATATATAAACAGAGCTGAGAGCTCTCCATACAGAATGGGGAACATATCTAGACAGAGCTGAGAGCTCTCCATGCAGAATGGGGACCACATATAAACAGAGCTGAGAGCTCTCCATGCAGACTGGGGACCATATATAAACAGAGCTGAGAGCTCTCCATACAGAATGGGGACCATATATAAACAGAGCTGAGAGCTCTCCATACAGAATGGGGACCATATATAAACAGAGCTGAGAGCTCTCCATGCAGACTGGGGACCATATATAGACAGAGCTGAGAGCTCTCCATACAGAATGGGGACCATATATAGACAGAGCTGAGAGCTCTCCATACAGAATGGGGATCATATATAAACAGAGCTCAGAGCTCTCCATACAGAATGGGGACCATATATAAACAGATCTGAGAGCTCTCCATACAGACTGGGGACCATATATAAACAGAGCTGAGAGCTCTACATGCAGAATGGGACCATATATCAACAGAGCTGAGAGCTCGCCATACAGAATTGGGACCATTTATAAACAGAGATGAGAGCTCTCCATGCGGAATGGGGACGATATATAGACAGAGATGATAGCTCTCCATGCAGAATGGGGACGATATATAAATAGAGCTGAGAGATCTCCATGCAGAATGGGGACCATATATAGACAGAGCTGAGAGCTCTCCATACAGAATGGGGACCATATATAGACAGAGCTGAGAGCTCTCCATACAGAATGTGGACCATATATAAACAGAGCTGAGAGCTCTCCATGCAGAATGGGGACCATATATAAACAGAGCTGAGAGGTCTCCATGCGGAATGGGGACCATATATAAACAGAGCTGTGAGCTCTCAATGCAGACTGGGGACCATATATAGACAGAGCTGAGAGCTCTCCATGCAGACTGGGGACCATATATAGACAGAGCTGAGAGCTCTCCATGCAGAATGGGGACCATATATAGACAGAGCTGAGAGCTCTCCATACAGAATGGGGACCATATATAGACAGAGCTGAGAGCTCTCCATACAGAATGGGGACCATATATAAACAGAGCTGAGAGCTCTCCATGCAGAATGGGGACCATATATAGACAGAGCTGAGAGCTCTCCATACAGAATGGGGACCATATATAAACAGAGCTGAGAGCTCTCCATACAGAATGGGGACCATATATAAACAGAGCTGAGAGCTCTCCATGCAGAATGGGGACCATGTATAAACAGAGCTGAGAGCTCTCCATACAGAATGGGGACCATATATAGACAGAGCTGAGAGCTCTCCATGCAGAATGGGGACCATATATAGACAGAGCTGAGAGCTCTCCATACAGAATGGGGACCATATATAGACAGAGCTGAGAGCTCTCCATACAGAATGGGGACCATATATAAACAGAGCTGAGAGCTCTCCATGCAGACTGGGGACCATATATAGACAGAGCTGAGAGCTCTCCATGCAGACTGGGGACTATATATAAACAGAGCTGAGAGCTCTCCATACAGAATTGGGACCATATTTAAACAGAGCTGAGAGCTCTCCATACAGAATGGGGACCATATATAAACAGAGCTGAGAGCTCTCCATGCAGAATGGGGACCATATATAAACAGAGCTGAGAGCTCTCCATACAGAATTGGGACCATATTTAAACAGAGCTGAGAGCTCTCCATGCGGAATGGGGACCATATATAAACAGAGCTGAGAGCTCTCCATACAGAATGGGGACCATATATAAACAGAGCTGAGAGCTCTCCATGCAGAATGGGGACCATATATAAACAGAGCTGTGAGCTCTCCATACAGAATGTGGACCATATGTTAACAGAGCTGAGAGCTCTCCATGCAGAATGGGGACCATATATAAACAGAGCTGAGAGCTCTCCATACAGAATGGGGAACATATCTAGACAGAGCTGAGAGCTCTCCATGCAGAATGGGGACCACATATAAACAGAGCTGAGAGCTCTCCATGCAGACTGGGGACCATATATAAACAGAGCTGAGAGCTCTCCATACAGAATGGGGACCATATATAAACAGAGCTGAGAGCTCTCCATACAGAATGGGGACCATATATAAACAGAGCTGAGAGCTCTCCATGCAGACTGGGGACCATATATAGACAGAGCTGAGAGCTCTCCATACAGAATGGGGACCATATATAGACAGAGCTGAGAGCTCTCCATACAGAATGGGGATCATATATAAACAGAGCTCAGAGCTCTCCATACAGAATGGGGACCATATATAAACAGATCTGAGAGCTCTCCATACAGACTGGGGACCATATATAAACAGAGCTGAGAGCTCTACATGCAGAATGGGACCATATATCAACAGAGCTGAGAGCTCTCCATACAGAATGGGGACCATTTATAAACAGAGATGAGAGCTCTCCATGCGGAATGGGGACGATATATAGACAGAGATGATAGCTCTCCATGCAGAATGGGGACGATATATAAATAGAGCTGAGAGCTCTCCATGCAGACTGGGGACCATATATAAACAGAGCTGAGAGCTCTCCATACAGAATGGGGACCATATATAAACAGAGCTGAGAGCTCTCCATGCAGAATGGGGACCATGTATAAACAGAGCTGAGAGCTCTCCATACAGAATGGGGACCATATATAGACAGAGCTGAGAGCTCTCCATGCAGAATGGGGACCATATATAGACAGAGCTGAGAGCTCTCCATGCAGAATGGGGACCATATATAGACAGAGCTGAGAGCTCTCCATACAGAATGGGGACCATTTATAGACAGAGCTGAGAGCTCTCCATACAGAATGGGGACCATATATAAACAGAGCTGAGAGCTCTCCATGCAGACTGGGGACCATATATAGACAGAGCTGAGAGCTCTCCATGCAGACTGGGGACTATATATAAACAGAGCTGAGAGCTCTCCATACAGAATTGGGACCATATTTAAACAGAGCTGAGAGCTCTCCATACAGAATGGGGACCATATATAAACAGAGCTGAGAGCTCTCCATGCAGAATGGGGACCATATATAAACAGAGCTAAGAGCTCTCCATACAGAATGTGGACCATATGTAAACAGAGCTGAGAGCTCTCCATGCAGAATGGGGACCATATATAAACAGAGCTGAGAGGTCTCCATACAGAATGGGTAACATATCTAGACAGAGCTGAGAGCTCTCCATGCAGACTGGGGACCATATATAAACAGAGCTGAGAGCTCTCCATACAGAATGGGGACCATATATAAACAGAGCTGAGAGCTCTCCATGCAGAATGGGGACCATGTATAAACAGAGCTGAGAGCTCTCCATACAGAATGGGGACCATATATAGACAGAGCTGAGAGCTCTCCATGCAGAATGGGGACCATATATAGACAGAGCTGAGAGCTCTCCATACAGAATGGGGACCATATATAGACAGAGCTGAGAGCTCTCCATACAGAATGGGGACCATATATAAACAGAGCTGAAAGCTCTCCATGCAGAATGGGGACCATATATAGACAGAGCTGAGAGCTCTCCATACAGAATGGGGACCATATATAAACAGAGCTGAGAGCTCTCCATACAGAATGGGGCCCATATATAAACAGAGCTGAGAGCTCTCCATGCAGAATGGGGACCATTATAAATATCTCATGTTTTTTTTCTCTCCTAACCCAATCCCATGATCATTTATATCAATAATGCAATGGCAAAACATTTTATAATTTTTTTACTACCCAAATTCTTCCTATTTTCCTATTTCACTACCAGGAGTTTTATGCACATCCAAAATGACAACAGAAGCTGCCTAAAATAATGTAGAATACATATATAAAATAATGTAGAATACATATATAAAATAATGTAGAATACATGTATAAATAATGTAGAATACATATATAAAATAATGTAGAATACATATAGTAATAATGTAGAATACATATATAAAATAATGTAGAATACATATATAAATAATGTACAATACATATATAAATAATGTACAATACATATAGAAATAATGTACAATACATATATAAAATAATGTACAATACATATATAAATAATGTACAATACATATATAAATAATGTACACTACAGATAACGTACAATACATATATAAATAATGTACAATACATATATAAATAGGGATGTCCACTCATTGTTTTTCTGCTCCCAAACTTGATATTTTAATAAAGCTTTGGTGATTAAGATTTATTTCAAAGAGGTCTCATTAGCCAAGCCCTTTATCGATAGTTTTGACTACTTTGGGAATGCATTGGGCAGGACAAAAAAAAGGGCTTCATTGAGACTAATCTTGTTTTTTTAATCAAATGAAACGAAATGGCAAAAAACATTTGTTACTTTTTTTCTAAATACAAGGTTTACGAGCACGAAAACACATATCTCTTGTTCCAATGCGCATATAGGCACTGTGCTTCACAGCTGGATAGGCTGCGTTTCCGCTGTCAAAATCCATACCGTAACCAACCATGTTAGCACAGCAAAGTTTTTAAGGACACACCTCAGATATTGCCAACCCTCCCACCTCAGCACAAGTGACCTCATATGAGACAGGTCAATTACCAATCCAAGCGTTAGAAAACAGAAGAGTGCCTGCTTTAACAAGTCGAAATGGCCAAGCATGTGTTTGACAACTGCACTGCCTCAAAGTCAGCCCAAAATAGAGCCCATAGTGCAGTGCTTCCCAAACTAGGGGTCACTACCCCATGTGGGGTCACCTGATTTGAAAATGGGGAGAAAATGTGCGCTTGGTTCATAGAACCGGGGTTACATCTTCCTTCAAGTGTGGCTCTATCTTTTGAATGGTTTAAACTACAAAGTATTGTGACGCCATCACTGAAAGATAAGACTCTCGGGAACATGTTGGCAGGGTTGGGGAATAACAGATTACATGTAATCCGTTACATGTAAGGGATTACAAAAAAGGTAACTGTAATCTGTTACGTTACCAGCTAAATATTGTAATCAGATTACAGATACTTTTGAAAAACTAGATGATTACTTCGAGGATGACTTTTAAATTCAGAAAGGATGTTCAGCTTTCAAATCAGCATTGACAAAAGGCGCAAGTTTAAGTTTGTTCCACCTGGGCGAGTCTGACCACAAGTCAGAGACCACTATGATGACACACCAATGTGTTTGATGTATTGCGGGAAAAGAGCAGGAATAGGCTTTTGTAGGGTACAGTCCAAGCTGCTATCGGCATCCAATGTTATCCAACTTGAATAAACGCTTGGAGATAAGGACGACTGCCACGATGTAGTTTACGGTGATACGGATATCACTTATTATTGATATCTACATAGTGCATTGATGTGAATCACACTGCTGCTCTCTCATTTAGCTATTTGCACCTTACGGATTGTGGTTGTTGTGGATGGCTGTTCACAAATCTATATGTGTATTTGAACCCAATAATGGTTGAATTCAAGAAGTTTAAACTGTGTATCAATCATTGTTTTTGAAACCAGTGGACAGCCAGTGAAAAATGCTCTCTTTCAACAGCTGCATAGTGCGGATCCAAGCCTATGGAATAAAAGTGGGGCTTTTATTGCTCAATCTAAATAATGCTGATAAAAAACTAATCCATAGGCCTAATGGACACATGCTCAACCTTGTACACTTTTGATAGACTTAAAGGAACAATCTGTAGTTGCTATATAAATCATATATACAGTACCAGTCAAAAGCTTGGACACACCTACTCATTCAAGTGTTTATCTTTATTTTTACTATTTACTGTAGAATAATAGTGAAGACATCAGAACTGTGAAATAACACTTTTAAGGAATGATGAAGTAACCAAAAAGTGTTAAACAAATCCAAATATATTTTAGATTTTAGATTCTTCAAAGTATCCACCCTTTGCCTTGATGACAGCTTTGCACACTCTTGGCAAAGCATGCCATTCCATGAGTGCAGCATTTATTTTTCAACTTGAATCAATGAGCCCAATCAGTCCTCCATGACAACAAAATCATGAACAACAGAGTAGGGCTGGCTAATAAGTCCATAGTTTTGGGGTCATGCTCAGGCAGAACAATTTGGCTAATCTATACTTCCATATTTCCAAGTCCAACCCATAAAGTAAAATGTAAAATGCATATTTGGCAGGCTATGTAAACTTTAACATTGATTTATCCTGCAATAGATGTTTAATTGGTAACATAAATGTTGTCTTCTTCTAATGCCTCTTAAGGGGAAAGTAATCTAAATGGAATGTAATCAGATTACGTCACTGAATTTGGGTGATCCAAAAGTTATGTTACCGATTACAATTTTGGACAGGTAACTTGTAACTGTAAGAGATTACATTTAGAAAGTAACTTACCCAACCCTGCACATAGGTACGTACTATTTCCCTTTACTATGTCCACAAGTCGTTAGCACCAAGTTGGCAAGACCGGCAATAAATCAGACTGAGGGGAAAAGATCATCAATTATGTTATTTTCTACACAGAAAATCATACAACATTATTGCCTAATGATCTTTGGAACTTCCCAATACCTTTCTGATGCATTTCAGTCACTTCAAACTATTCGGTCTGCAGATTTAATTACTGTCAAAAATCCTGTCAGACTGATTCGTAATAGACTGTCATAGCCCAAATGAACAAACAAACAAAGTGTGGCATAGCGATATTACCATTGAGGGAGGAAGGAAAGAGAGGGAGGAAGGAAAGAGAGGGAGGAGAGATGGAGGACAAGTAGGACTTTAACAGTTCTCATGACATCTAGTGTTGAGTTCTGGATTGTTTTGGTCTCCACAATCAACACATTGATGATGTCATTGTAAACCACAGAGCTGCAGACAGACAGACAGACAGACAGACAGACAGACAGACAGACAGACAGACAGACAGACAGACCTGCAGACAAGCAGGCAGGCAGGCAGATAGACACACACTGACACACATTCATCCACGAAGTCACCCTCACAAAGGTATAATAAAGTATAAATCAAATGATTTTAAGTAAAGGTTTGTGTATCATGAGTTAATATGAGTTAATATTACAGGGAACAAGTCAGAGTGGAATTGACTAGAATACAGTATAATACAGTACATACATATGAAATGTGTAAAACAGTATGTAAACATTATTAAAGTTAACAGTGTTCCATTATTAAAGTGACCAGTGATTCCATGTCTACAGTATGTACATAGGGCAGCAGCCTCTGAGGTGCAGGGTTGAGTAACCGGGTGGTAGCCAGCTAGTGATAGTGACTCAGTTCAGGGCAGGGTACTGGGTGGTAGCCAGCTAGTGATAGTGACTCAGTTCAGGGCAGGGTACTGGGTGGTAGCCAGCGAGTGATAGTGACTCAGTTCAGGGCAGGGTACTGGGTGGTAGCCGGCTAGTGATAGTGACTCAGTTCAGGGCAGGGTACTGGGTGGTAGCCGGCTAGTGATAGTGACTCAGTTCAGGGCAGGGTACTGGGTGGTAGCCGGCTAGTGATAGTGACTCAGTTCAGGGCAGGGTACTGGGTGGTAACCGGCTAGTGATAGTGACTCAGTTCAGTGACTAAGTTTCAGTTTCTTGGTCCCAGCTTTGATGCACCTGTACTGACCTTGTCTTCTGGATGATAGTGGGATGAACAGGCTGTGGCTCAGGTGGTTGATGTCTTTGATGATCTTTTTGGCCTTCCTGTGACATCGGGTGCTGTAGATGTCCTGGAAGGCAGGCATTGTGCCCCCGGTGATGCATTGGACAGACCGCACCACCCTCTAGAGAGCCCTGCGGTTGCAGGCGGTCCAGTTGCCGTACCAGGCTGTGATACACCCCGACAGGATTTTTTAAATATTTTTATTTATTTGACCTTTATTTAACCAGGTAGGCCAGTTGAGAACAAGTTCTAATTTACAACTGCGACCTGGCCAAGATAAAGCAAAGCAGTGCGACACAAACAACAACACAGAGTTACACATTGAATAAACAAACGTACAGTCAATAACACAATAAAAAGAAAAAAAGTCTATATACAGTGTGTGCAAATGGCGTGAGGTGGTAAGGCAATAAATAGGCCATAGTAGCGAAGTAATTACAATTTAGAAAATTAACACTGGAGTGATAAATGTGCAGAATGATGTGCAAGGAGAAATACTGGTGTACAAAATTGCAAAAAAGTCAATAAACACAATATGGGGTTGAGGTAGGTAGATTGGATGGGCTATTTACAGATGGGCTGTGTACAGCTGCAGTGATCGGTTAGCTGCTCAAATAGCTGATGTTTAAAGTTAGTGAGGGAGATATAAGTCTCCAACTTCAGCGATTTTTGCAATTCGTTCCAGTCATTGGCAGCAGAGAACTGGAAGGAAACACGGCCAAGGGGGGTGTTGGCTTTGGGGGTGACCAGTGAGATATACCTGCTGGAGCGCGTGCTACGGGTGGGTGTTGTTATGGTGACCAGTGAGCTGAGATAAGGCGGAGCTTTACCTAGCAAAGACTTATAGATGACCTGACCTGGAGCCAGTGGGTCTGGTGATGAATATGTAGCGAGGGCCAGCCGACGAGAGCACACTTGTCGCAGTGGTGGGTGGTATATGGGGCTTTGGTGACAAAACGGATGGCACTGTGATAGACTGCATCCAGTTTGCTGAGTAGAGTGTTGGAGGCTATTTTGTAAATGACATCGCCGAAGTCGAAGACCGGTAGGATAGTCAGTTTTCCGAGGGTATGTTTGGCGGCGTGAGTGAAGGAAGCTTTGTTGTGAAATAGGAAGCCGATTCTAGAATTAATTTTGGATTGGAGATGTTTAATATGAGTCTGGAAGGAGAGTTTACAGTCTAGCCAGACACCTAGGTATTTGTAGTTGTCCACATATTCTAAGTCAGAACCGTCCAGAGTAGTGATGCTAGTTGTGCGGGCGGGTGCAGGCAGCGATCGGTTGAAAAGCATGCATTTAGTTTTACTAGCGTTTAAGAGCAGTTGGAGGCCACGGAAGGAGTGTTGTATGGCAATGAAGCTCGTTTGGAGGTTTGTTAACACAGTGTCCAAAGAAGGGCCAGATGTAAAGAATGGTGTCATCTGCGTAGAGGTGGATCAGGGAATCACCCGCAGCAAGAGTGACATCGTTGATATATACAGAGAAAAGTGTCGGCCCGAGAATTGAACCCTGTGGTACCCCCATAGAGACTGCCAGAGGTCCGGACAACAGACCCTCCGATTTGACACACTGAACTCTATCTGAGAAGTAGTTGGTGAACCAGCCGAGGCAGTCATTTGAGAAACCAAGGCTGTTGAGTCTGCCGATAAGAATACGGTTGTCACAAGCGTCGAAATGAGCAGACCAAGGCGCAGCGTGTATAGTGCTCATTTTTAAACTTTTAATGAAAACACCAAATCAAAACAACAAAAACGACCGTCAACAGTTCCGTCAGGTTACAAGGAACAAAACAGGAGAAAACTACCCACAAAACCCAAAGGAAAAACAGGCTGCCTAAGTACGGTTCCTAATCAGAGACAACTATAGACAGCCGCCTCTGGTTAGGAACCATACTCGGCCAAACACAAAGAAATACAAAACATAGAATGCCCACCCCACACACTGACCTAACCACGTAGAGAAACAAACCCTCTCTCTCAGGTCAGGGCGTGACAACGGTGAATGACAGAATCGAAAGCCTTGGCCAGGTTGATTAAGACGGCTACACAGTACTGTCTTTCATCGATGGCGGTTATGATATTGTTTAGTACCTTGAGCGTGGCTGAGGTGCACCCGTGACCAGCTCGGAAACCGGATTGCACAGCAGAGAAGGTACGGTGGGATTTGGAATTGTCAGTGATCTGTTTATTAACTTGGCTTTCGAAGACTTTAGAAAGGCAGGGCAGGATGGATATAGGTCTGTAACAGTTTGGGTCTAGAGTGTCACCGCTTTTGAAGAGGGGGATGACCGCGGCAGCTTTCCAATCTTTAGGGATCTCGGACGATACGAAAGAGAAGTTGAACAGACTGGTAATAGGGGTTGCAACAATTGCGGCAGATACTTTTAGAAAGAGAGGGTCCAGATTGTCTAGCCCAGCTGATTTGTACGGGTCCAGGTTTTGCAGCTCTTTCAGAACATCTGCTATCTGGATTTGGGTGAAGGAGAAGCTGGGGAGGCTTGGGCAAGTAGCTACGGGGGTGCGGAGCTGTTGGCCGGGGTAGGGGTAGCCAGGAGGAAAGCATGGCCAGCCGTAGAGAAATGCTTATTGAAATTATCGATTATTGTGGATTTATCGGTGTGTTTCAGTGTTTCCTAGCCTCAGTGCAGTGGGCAGCTGGGAGGAGGTGCTCTTATTCTCCATGGATTTTACAGTGTCCCAAAACTTTTTGGAGTTAGAGCTACAGGATGCAAATTTCTGTTGGAAAAAGCTAGCCTTTGCTTTCCTAACTGACTGCGTGTATTGGTTTCTGACTTCCCTGAAAAGTTGCATATCGCGGGGACTATTCGATGCTAGTGCAGTCCGCCACAGGAAGTTTATGTGCTGGTCGAGGGCAGTCAGGTCTGGAGTGAACCAAGGGCTATATCTGTTCTTAGTTCTACATTTTTTGAAAGGGGCATGCTTATTTAAGATGGTGAGGAAATTACTTTTAAAGAACAACCATCCTCTACTGACGGCATGAGGTCAATATCCTTCCAGGATACCCGGGCCAGGTCGATTAGAAAGGCCTGCTCGCAGAAGTGTTTTAAGGAGGGTTTGACAGTGATGAAGGGTGGTCGTTTGACCGCGGACCCATAGCGGATGCAGGCAATGAGGCAGTGATCGCTGAGATCCTGATTGAAAACAGCAGAGGAGTATTTGGAGGGTAAGTTGGTCAGGATAATATCTATGAGGTTGCCCATGTAAACAGATTTAGGGTTGTACCTGGTGGGTTCCTTGATCATTTATGTGGGATTGAGGGCGTCTAGCTTAGATTGTAGGACTGCCGGGGTGTTAAGCATATCCCAGTCTAGGTCACCTAACAGAACGAACTCTGAAGATAGATGGGGGTAATCAATTCACATATGGTGTCCAGGCTGGGAGCTGATGGGGGTCTATAACAGGCAGCAACAGTGAGAGACTTATTTCCGGAGAGATTCATTTTTAAAATTAGAAGCTCAAACTGTTTGTACATAGACCTGGAAAGTATGACATAACTTTGCAGGCTATCTCTGCAGTAGATTGCAACCCCCTTTGGCAGTTCCATCTTGATGGAAAATGTTGTAGTTGGGGATAGGAATCTCAGAATTTTTGGTGGCCTGCCTAAGCCAGGATTCAGACACAGCAAGGATATCAGGGTTGGCGGAGTGTGCAAAAGCAGTGAGTAAAACAAACTTAGGGAGGAGGCTTCTGATGTTAACATGCATGAAACCAAGGCTTTTACGGTTACAGAAGTCAACAAATGAGAGCGCCTGGGGACACGCAGGGCCTGGGTTAACCTCCACATCAACCGAGGAACAGAGGAGGAGTAGGGTGAGGGTACCAGGGTGTTGAAGGCTGAGCTGAAGTCAATGAACAAATCAAATCAAATCAAAGTTTATTTGTCACGTGCACCGAATACAACAGGTGTAGACCTTACAGTGAAATGCTTAGTTACAGGCCCTAACTAATAGTGCCATTTTTTAAGTAAGAAAGAGGTATAAGGTGAACAATAGATAAGTAAAGAAATAAAAACAACAGTAAAAGACAGTGAAAAATAACAGTAGTGAGGCTATATACAGTAACGAGGTTAGAACAGTAACAAGGCTACATACAGTAACGAGGTTATATGCAGGCACCGGTTAGTTGGGCTAATTGAGGTAGTATGTCCATGTAGGTATGGTTAAAGTGACTATGCATATATGATAAACAGAGAGTAGCAGCAGTGTGAAAGAGGGGTTGGCGGGTGGGACAATGCCAATAGTCCCATGGCTTGAGGGTAAGCTGTTGAGAAGCCTTTTGGTCCTAGACTTGGCGCTCCGGTACCGCTTGCCATGCGATAGTAGAGAGAACAGTCTATGACTGCGGTGGCTGGGGTCTTTGACAATTTTTAGGGCCTTCCTCTGACACCGCCTGGTGTAGAGGTCCCGGATGGCAGGCAGCATAGCCCCAGTGATGTAGTGGGCCGTTCGCACTACCCTCTGTAGTGCCTTGCGGTCGGAGGCCGAGCTGTTGCCGTACCAGGCAGTGATGCAACCAGTCAGGATGCTCTCGATGTTGCAGCTGTAGAACCTTTTGAGGATCTGACGACCCATGCCAAATCTTTTTCGTTTCCTGAGGGGGAATAGGCGTTGTCGTGTCCTCTTCACTACTATCTTGGTGTATTTTTACCATTCTAGTTTGTTGGTGATGTGGACACCAAGGAACTTGAAGCGCTCAACCTGCTCCACTACAACCCCGTCGATGAGAATGGGGGCGTGCTTGGTTCTCCTTTTCCTGTAGTCCACAATCATCTCCTTTGTCGTGATTACGTTGAGGGATAGGTTGTTATTCCGGCATCACTTGGCCAGGTCTCTGACCTCTTCCCTATTGGCTGTCTCGTCATTGTCGGTGATCAGGCCTACCACTGTTGTGTCGCCTGCAAACTTAATGATGGTGTTGGAGTCGTGCCTGGCCACACAGTCGTGAGTGAACAGGCAGTACAGGAGGGGTCTGAGCACGTACTCCTGTGGGGCTCCAGTGTTGAGGATCAGTGTGGCAGATGTGTTGCTACCTACCCTCACCAACTGGAGGCGGCCTGTCAGGAAGTCCAGGATCCAGTTGCAGAGGGAGGTGTTTAGTCCCAGGATCTTTAGCTTAGTGATGATCTTTGATGGTACTATGGTGTTGAATGCTGAGCTGTAGTCAATGAATAGCATTCTCACGTAGGTGTTCCTTTTGTCCAGGTGGGAAAGGGTAGTGTGGAGTGCAATAGAGATTGCATCATCTGTGGATCTGTTTGGGCGGTATGCAAATTGGAGTGTGTCTAGGGTTTCTGGGATAATGGTGTTAATGTGAGCCATTACCAGCCTTTCAAAGCACTTCATGGCTACGGACGTGAGTGCTACGGGTCTGTAGTCATTTTGGCAGGTTGCCTTGGTGTTCTTGGGCACAAGACTATGGTGGTCTGCTTGAAACATGTTTGTATTACAGATTCAATCAGGGACATGTTGAAAATATCAGTGAAGACACTTGCCCATTGGTCAGCAGATGCCCGGAGCACACGTCCTGGTAATCCGTCTGGCCAACAAGAATGTTGACTTGTTTAAAGGTCTTACTCACGTCAGCTATGGAGAGCATGATCACACAGTCGTCCGGAACAGCTGATGCTCTCATTGCATGCCTCTGTGTTGCTTTCCTCGAAGCGAGCATAAAAGTGATTTAGCTCGTCTGGTAGGCTCGTGTCACTGGGCAGCTCACAGCTGTGCTTCCCTTTGTAGTCTGTTATAGTTTGCAAGCCCTGCCACATAAGACGAGCATCGGAGCCGGTGTAGTACAATTCAATCTTAGCCCTGTGTTGGCGCTTTGCCTGTTTAATAGTTCGTTGGAGAGCATAGCAGGATTTCTTATAAGCTTCCGGGTTAGAGTCCCGCGCCTTGAAAGCGGCAGCTCTGCCCTTTAGCTCGGTGCGAATGTTGCCTGTAATCCATGGCTTCTTGTTGGAATATGTAAACTCAGCATAAAAAGAAACATCCCTTTTTCAGGACCCTGTCTTTCAAAGATAATTTGTAAAAACCCAAATAACTTCACAGATCTTCATTGTAAAGGGTTTAAACACTGTTTCCCATGCTTGTTCAATGAACCATAAACAATTAATGAACATGCACCAGTGGAACGGTTGTTAATAGACTAACAGCAAACAGATGGTAGGCAATTAAAGTCACAGTTACGAAAACTTAGGACACTAAAGAGGCCTTTCTACTGACTCTGAAAAACACCAAAAGAAAGATGCCCAGGGTCCCTGCTCATCTGCGTGAATGCTGCAAGGAGGCATGAGGACTGAAGATGTGGCCAGGGCAATAAATTGCAATGTCTGTACTGTGCCACGCCTAAGACAGCGCTACAGGGCGACAGGACGGACAGCTGATCGTCCTCGCAGTTGCAGACCACTTGTAATAACACCTGCACAGGATCGGTACATCCGAACATCACACCTGCGGGACAGGTACAGGTTGGCAACAGCAACTGCCGGAGTTACACCAGGAACGCGCAATCCCTCCATCAGTGCTCAGACTGTCCGCAATAGGCTGAGAGAGGCTGGACTGAGGGCTTGTAGGCCAGTTGTAAGGCAGGTCCTGACCAGACATCAACGGCAACAACGTCGCCTATGGGCACAAACCCACCGTTGCTGGACCAGACAGGACTGGCAAAAACTGCTCTTCACTGACGAGTCACGGTTTTGTCTCACCAGGGGTGATGGTTGGATTTGCGTTTTTGTCGAAGGAATGAGCATTACACTGAGGCTTGTTCTCTGGAGCAGGATCAATTTGGAGGTGGAGGGTCCGTCATGGTCTGGGGCGGTGTGTCACCGCATCATCGGACTGAGCTTGTTGTCATTGCAGGCAATCTCAACGCTGTGCGTTACAGGGAAGACATCCTCCTCCCTCATGTGGTACCCTTCCTGTAGGCTCATCCTGACATGACCCTCCAGTATGACAATGCCACCAGCCATACTGCTTGTTCTGTGCGTGATTTACTGCAAGACAGGAATGTCCGTGTTCTGCAATTGCCAGCGAAGAGCCCGGATCTCAATCCCTTTGAGCACATCTGGGACTTGTTGGATCGGAGGGTGAGGGCTAGGGCCATTCCCCCCAGAAATGTCCGGGAACTTGCAGGTGCCTTGGTGGAAGAGTGGGGTAACATCTCACAGCAAAAACTGGCAAATCTGGTGCAGTCCATGAGGAGGAGATGCACTGCAGTACTTAATGTAGCTGGTGGCCAAACCAGATTCTGACTGTTACTTTTGATTTTGAACCCCCCCCCCCCCTTTGTTCAGGAACACATTATTCCATTTGTTGTCTGTGGAACTTGTTCAGTTTATGTCTCAGTTGTTGAATCTTGTTATGTTCATACAAATATTTACACATGTTAAGTTTGCAACAAATAAATGCAGTTGACAGTGACAGGACGTTTCTTTTTTTGCTGAGTTTATGTACAATGTTAGGGTTCGTTCCTTACGTCCTTCTTTGTCAATCATTGGTTCATTGGTGAAATTAGCATTATTATAATATCTTTAATTAAATCATTCAAAAACCTTTATTAATGCAATTGCAGACAGAAGTTGACAAACAGGAACATAGCAAGCATGTTTCTGAGTAAGTTCTGCATCAATCAAAAGGTCTCCAGTTGTTTTATTAAACCCTAAGTCGCGCCCTGGTGATGTCACTGCTTACGTCATCATCCTCTACTCCTGGGACCAGAACCATGCCTACAAAGCTGTATAAACAGGTCCTTTATTGTTAGCTAAACACTTAGCAGTAAATGTCCCCTTCCCCCAAAGTTGATTTATTGTCGAAGGTTTGCCTAGTCTTATCTCCTTCACTCCCCTGCAGAGTTCTGTCTAAGAGGGGCCTCTTTATAATGAGGCAGAAAGAGAGAGAAAGAAAACTAAAATACAACTTCTACAATGAATATATATTGTTAATCCGTAGTCTAAAACCCTATAAATGTAAGGAGGGAGGGGTCTTATAACCCCTCCCCTTCTATTAATAAAACATAAGCATAATCAATTATTCTAATACATCAAACATTTGTACAGCCCCAAATCATGACCGCTAGGTGAATCCTGACAACAGTCACTGTGGGATGACGTCCTCGATGCACTTATTGATAAAGCCAGTGACTGATGTGGTGTACTCCTCATTGCCATCAGAAGAATCCCGGAACATATTCCAGTCTGTGCTAGCAAAACATTCCTGTAGTTTAGCATCTGCTTCATCTGACCACTTTTTTACAGACCTAGTCACTGGTGCTTCCTGCTTTAATTTTTGCTTGTAAGCAGGAATCAGGAGGATAGAATTGTGGTCAGGTTTACCAAATGGAGGGCGAGGGAGAGCTTTGTATGCGTCTCTGTGTGTGGAGTAAAGGTGATCTCTTGGCAAATAGTGTGGTCTACAGCTTATCATAAGATACTCTACTTCAGGCGAGCAAAATCTAGAGACTTTCTTAGATTTCGTGCACCAGCTGTTTTTTACAAATATGCACAGGCCACCCCACCTCATCTTTCTGGAGTGTGCTATTCTATCTAGCTGGTGCAGCATATATCCCGCTAGCTGAATATCCATGCCATCATTCATGCACGTGTCGTGTCTTTGGGGTACCATTAAACTGAAGACATGTTTATCAATTAACTCCCTGTAATTACTATCACGCGATCAAACTGGTTAATCGTTTAATTGTAATTAACTAGGAGATCGGGGCACCAAGGAAAATATTCAGATTACAAAGTTATAATTTTCCTAATATAACTTTCCTATATTATAACATTATATATTATATTCTATTATAGTATAGGCCGATTATCTTCTGGTTTAAATGGTGTATTTTACCTCGCGTCCAGTCTCATTCCAAACGTCATAAATTGTTGTATCTGCACGAACCCTGCCTTTACTAAGAGTTATCCATACATCAATTGTCTTAAAATCATTTATTTACTAAACTAAGTAATTCACAGAAAGCATACAAACAGTAATTATCGTCACAAAGAATTGGTAGAGTAATGTGCCCTAGTGGGCTAAACAGGCATGGCTGGTGTCTTGTTAAACAAAGGGTCATAAATGGTCAGCTGAGGAGGCACACAGAGTTCATTAATATTAACAATTGATATGCTAATCCTTTGCACATGAACGCTCACTCATTCGGGAACAATTGCAATCAATATATATTTACGCTCAGTGTGTTGTCAGGATCCTTGTTGGAGCGTCGTTCTGTTGGAGAGTTCTCTCTCTCCCTCTCTCGGTTAGAATGGATCTTTCAAAGCGACATTCATTAATGTCGTCATAGAATGGATGTTTCGTCGGTCTTCGCGTTCAATGATATAATTTCTAGCTGCAGACTATTAATTAATATCAAAGACTTGTTCTTATTCTGTCGGTATCGATAGTCTAAAAGTTAACCCCTTTCAGTATAGGAATTGGATGGTCAAACCTATTGGCCAACTCGCAACGGAGTGGAGGCCTGGTCTGAAGAAAGTAAATCAGGGTGGGGTTTTATAGTGAACATAGAACAGGCTTGTCACATGACGCCTGGTCCTGTCTGTGTCCCTGGGGGCGTGCCGATGACTGATTTAATCTTTGAACATAAATACATTCTATCACATTAACATCAGTACACAGCATCTCAATGTATTACAAAATAGCTTTATCCTTATTAATACATTCTATACAACCATTTGGATGCAAGTCCCATGGCTGAGGCTATTATATAAACAGTTTTATGGTAATATGGCTATATCGTCTCTTCTGAGTATCACAAAATTGTACCAAGCGGACCAGTTCGTAGCTGGATTCTTCACCAATCTTCCATACCTTCTCCAGAACACAAATGTCGCTTGGCTCCCCAATTCTGTGAGTTGGAAGAATTTCCTGTGTCTCTCTATGGGCCATGTGGCAAGAGATTCTCCTCTGGAATTGTACCACCCCTTCACACAGGGACTGGGTGGGGGGAGGTAGGTTGGGGGATGGTGCAAGGGGGAGGGGGGTCAACTGTCCTCCCTGTACTCAAAGAGGCCAACGTCATGACACACGTTTCCTTGAAACACAAGATGTTACAGTTTCTGATGTCCCATTGGTAGGATTTTCATGATCATACCTCGTCTAATTTATTTTCCAATGATTGTACGTTAGCAAGTAATACTGACGGTAACGGCAGCTTTCCCACTCGCCGTCTGCGGATCCTTACCAGGCACCCTGCTCTGTGTACTCTGTACCTGCGGCTCTTTCTCTTGCAAATGACGGGGATGATGGCCTTGTCGGGTGTTCGAAGTACATCCTGCGCATCCTGCTTGTTGAAGAAAAAATCTTTGTCTAATCCAAGATGAGTGATCGCTGTCCTGATATCCAGAAGCTATTTTTTGCATTAAGATATGGTGGCAGAAACATTATGTACAAAATAAGTTACAAATAAAGCGAAAAAACACATAGTAGCACAGTTGGTAAGGAGCCCGTAAAACCCTTTCTTACGTCATTCTTAGATAGGTATTCCTCTTGTCCAGATGGGATAGGGCAATGTGCAGTGAGTGCAATGGTGATTGCATCGTCTGTAGATCTATTGGGGCGGTGTGCAAATTGAAGTGGGTCTTGGGTGTCAGGTAATGTGGAGGTGATATGATCCTTCATTAGCCTCTCAAAGCAATTCATGATGACAGAAGTGAGTGCTGCAGGGCGATAGTCATTTAGTTCAGCTACCTTTGCTTTCTTGGGTACAGAAACAATGGTGACACTGTGTTATCCTCAAAGAAGGTGAATAAGGTGTTTAGCTTGTCTGGGAGCAAGACGTCAGCGTCCGCGACGTGGCTGGTTTTTCCTTTGTAATCCGGGATTATCTGGAGTCCCTGCCACATACGTCTCGTGTCTGAGCCGTTGAATTGCGACTGCACTTTGTCTCTGTACTGTCGTTTTGCCTGATTGATTGCCTTACTGAGGGCATAACTGCACTGTTTGTATTTGAAGTTGAATTTCCAATGTGTTATCACTATGCTTTCAACCATTAATATCACAAACAAATTCACTTGGAAATCTGTTTGATTTTTGGTTGTCAGCTAAATGTGTTATCATTGCGCTTTCAACCATTTAAAAGCACAGCAATATTCAAATGGGAATACAATGTCAGATATTTTGTTTATTTATACAACAATTTAATGTGTTATCACTGTGCCTAATCTAATAGCACAACCAAATGACCTGGATTACAGTTGAGATTACATTAAAGTACATGGTGCAAGTTATCAATGCCATTCGAGATTCTGCTCAGATTATGATAGCAATTGTGAAGATCTCCACGCTCTGGCGATCTTTGCATGCTTTTGAAAATGCACGCTTTCTATAATTACATAAGACATTTATTGTTACTGTAAACTCAAAATGTGGACATGGATATGTGTTAATCATTACTTAAGTTGAATAAGTACTGTTACATTGCAGTTATATACATTATTTTGTAAGAAAACCTTAACTTTAGGCTATTTACTGTATTGCAAAAGTGATATTGAATTGTGCTTGGTTGTCAACGCAACCAAATATTAACATTTGAGGGAGATGCATCTTCTGCTTGGATAGTTCCATCTGTGCCACTGAATCTGGCTTCAATTACAGTTGATCTTCAAATTAATAATTTATATGTTGGATTCACGTCTCCATTTCAACCAAAAATCTAAGATAAATAGGACTAAATCAAATCAAACTTTAAATGCGTTTTAAATACAGTTTGATTTGATATAGTTCTATTCTTTGACATGGATTGTTGGTTAACATGGAGATGTGAATCCAACATATGTATTATTAACTTGTAGATTCCATTTGAAAACAACCAAAGCTTGAAACCCTAGGCCTGTATGTATTGTCTATTTTTAATAGAATCCTGGGCTGAATTTAAACAATTCTATATAATCAAATAGCATGATTGATAAAGTATGGTTACATTTCATTTGCTGTTAAATCTACCCTTTGGAATGACTTACATAGCAACAGTGAATCTATTTAGTGGAGATTTCCCAACAATCATGCTCAAGATAGCACATTGGTAATAGTCAGTGACAAACTCAGCAGGGCTTGGTTAGAACCCTGAATGGGTGCCCAAAGCGACAGCTGTAGATAATTAAACTCTCCATCCAGGATGTGCTGCCCATCCTAGTGTATTTTTTTATAGTTGATATAATGTTGAGGAGCTGATGTTGATTCAAAGTAATAAATTCAACATATTTATATAAGGTTTTTCTATGTTGAAAATTGGTTAACATGATGACATAATCCTGTGGTTGGAATGTCACCCTGAAGGACTTTTTTGCAAATCCAATGTATTCTTCACATCACAATAGGTTAACAAATTACATTGAAACAACATTGATTTAATCAGTTTGTAGTGATAGTAGTTTTAACATAGTAAACCTTAGAACAAAGCCTTTCTAGTTCCTAAGAAGTTGTATCAATACTGAACTAGGAAAAGTGACTGGTACTGTCTATTCTGTCTTACACTTACAGGACAAATTACAGGCCAAATACAAGAAAGACAGACACACATCAGACAAATGTGAATAACAGAGAGAGTGGGAAAGCCACTGTTTATTCACAACAGCAAGACATTTATAAAATGACTTATTTGACATATAGAAAAGCAAAGTGACCTATAGAAAAGCATTCATCTCTGCTTCTCCTTGTCCTGTCCTCCCTCACTTCTTGGCAGAAGCCTTCTGGGTGTGGAGCTGGTAGATCTGTTCACAGGCGATGGAGAGGCCCACAACCAGAGAGACAAACTCCTCAAAGTTCACCTTCCCATCACCATTCTGGTCCAGATCCTTCATGATCGTGTCTATGGCGGCTGGGTCCTTCTGGGACTGAGAGGGAAGGAGATGAAGAGAATGAGTAAGAGAGAGAGCGAGAGAGAAAGAGAGAGAGAGAAAGAGAGAGAGATGGGAGGAGGGGAGAGAGATGGGAGGAGGGGAGAGAGATGGGAGGAGAGGGGTGGTTAGATTGACTATGGATACTCTTTAATAAAGTGAGAGAGAAATCAGAATGAGAGATAAAGAGCGCGAGATGAGCGACAGAGAGAAAGTGTAGAGGGACATAAAAGAGAGAGGGATGTCTGTGTTACCTTCAGGAAGCTGGCCAGTTCTGTCTGCATCAGCTCTTTGAGCTCCTTCTTGCTCAGTGTGTTGCCGTCACCATCCTTTTCAGCATAGCGATGGAACACCATGATCAGGGACTCCATGGATCTCTCCAACTCAGACGGCATGGCTGCAGATATTGACACACTGAGGAGGGGAGAGAGATTATGTAATTTAGGGTGGGTGTACTACTGTAGTCCCTGTATCTACATTCACTTACACACTGGAGATCCTGTAACAGCCAGGCTGCTGGTTCAAACCCAACTCAGGCCAGTTTCATTAACTAGAATGGGCTACCCGCGGTACAGCCAGTGAAATAGCAGGGCGGCAAATTCAAAACAACAAAGATCTCATAATTCAAATTTCTCAAACATACAACTATTTTACACCATTTTAAAAGATACACTTCTCCTTAACCCAACCACGTTGTCCGATTTCAAAAAGGCTTTACGGCGAAAGCAAAACATTAGATTATGTTAGGACAGTGCCTAAAAAATAAGCCACACAGCCATTTTCCAAGCAAGGACAGGCGTCACAAAAACCAGAAATACAGCTAAAATTAAGCACTAACCTTTGATGATCTTCATCAGATGACACTCCCAGGACTCAATGTTACAAAATACATGTATGTTTTGTTCGATAAATTTCATATTTATATCCATAAACCCCATTTTACATTGGCACGTGATGTTCAGAAAATGTATTCCCACTAAAACCACCGGTGAATGAGCACTCCTTAATGCAACCGCTGTGTCAGATTTTAAAATAGCTTTTCTGCAAAAGCACATTTTTCAATATTCTGAGTACAGAGCTCAACCATCAAAGCAAGCTATATAGTTACCCGCCAAGTTCTGGAGTCAACTAAACTCAGAATTAGTATTATAAATCTTCCTTACCTTTGCTGATCTTCGTCGGAATGGACTCCCAGGACTCCCACTTCCACAAGAAATGTTATTTTTGTTCGAAATACTACATATTTATGTCCAAATACCTCTGTTTTGTTTGTGCGTTCAGATCACTATCGAATCTAATAATATGCATATCCTACGTTCTGAGCCCGAGTAGTAGGCAGTTTAATTTGGGCATGTCATTCATCCGAATTTCCGAATACTGCCCCCTGTCACTAAAAAGTTAAATCACTACTTCTTATCTCTATTAGACAGATAATATAGCCTACCCCCACAATTAGTCTTTAAGGCAAACAAACAATACACTTTTAGAGAGGATAGGAGTTGGCCTTGGCTCTGTAATCACATTCCTTGGCTGCTGTAGAGTTCCATTCCTTCCACTCCTTATCACACATTCCCTCTACTGTCGACCCCTCTTTCTTTTAGTGCCTACACCTTTTCTTTGGGAACATCCAACATCTCTAGCTGTGTAGACTGTCCTTTAACCTCTGGTTTTGCAACAGTTCAGTGTAAAGAAGATCAGGCTGTTGAAAATTGGTGAGTAATAATGCCTATAAAATGACTTGAACCAGCTGAGAAAAACGTTTGTAGGCCAAAGAGTTCGAAAAACAAAAACATTGCTTCAATGAAACATGAAAAGGTTAGCCTATAGAAATACTACATTATGTCAATCAGTAAATAGTATGGCCCATCAAACTGCATAACAACCCATAGAATAACTGATTTTTGAATCAAAGCAAGCAAAGACTGATAAACCTTTAAGCCTACAAGTTTGCCATTGGCGAGACAGATCATTAGCTAGGCACACTTTATAAACCCGAAACAGTTATTAAAGTTATTTGAGACCTGTTTATTACAATAGATAACCTACTCCGTTAAACGATGGACGCTACTATATAGAATAAGCGAAAAACTGTTACTTACCGAACTGAGAGCCGCTGGAGAACAGGGTGGGGAAGTATCGTACTGCGCAAGAGCTACGAGAATTTAAAGAGAGCAGGCAACGCCCATCTGATTGTGTGTTTTAGCCTGTTTCCCAGCGACGATGTCTGAGAGCCTGGTCTCAGAGCATTTCGTATTATTATTTATGTAAATCTGAGGCACTCCATTTAGTATATGTTGCGTTTCGTATGGTAGCCTTATGTATTAAATTGTTGACGTCCATCCCCATTTCGTATGATATGTTACGAATTATAATTCGTATTATATGTTTCGAATTTGCAAAATGTACAGTATGTTACGAATTTGCAAAACGTACTATATGACAAGCATTTCGCTACACCCGCAATAACATCTGCTAAATATACTGAACAAAATATATAAACTCAGCATGCAATAATTTCAAAGATTTTACTGAGTTACAGTTCATATAAGGAAATCAGTAAATTGAAATAAATTAATTTGGCCCTAATCTATGGATTTCACATGACTAGGCCCACCCACTGGGGAGCCAGGCCCAGCCAATCAGAATCAGTTGTCCCCCACAAAATGGCTTTATTACAGACAGCAACCCCCCTCTCAGACAATCCCACAGGTGAAGAAGCCGAATGTGGAGATCCTGGGCTGGCATGGTTACACGTGATCTACGGTTGTGAGACGGTTGGACGTATTGCCAAATTCTCTAAAACGATGTTGAGGCAGCTTATGGTAGAGAAATAAACATTAAATTATCTGGCAACAGCTCTGGTCTACATTCCTGCATCCAGCATGCCAATTGCACACACCCTCAACGCTTGAGACATCTGTGGCCTTGTGTTGTGTGACAAAACTAAAACATTTTAAGGTGGCCTTTTATTGTCTCCAGCACAAGGTGCACCTGTATAATGATCATGCTGTTTAATCAGCTTCTTAATATGCCACACCTGTCAAGTGGATGGATTATCTTGTCAAAGGAGAAATGCTCAGTAACAGGGATGTAAACAAATTTGTGCACAAAATTTGAGAGAAATAACCTTTTTGTGCGTATGGAACATTTCTGGGAATTTACATGTTGCAATTATTTTTTTGTTCAGTGTATGTGTATGCATCCAATAAAATTTGATTTGATTCATGTTTCAAATTTGCAAAACATATGATATTTTACGAATTCTAGCTAGGTGGCTAGGTGGCTAACATTAGCTAACTGGCTAACATTAGCTGGGCTAGGGGTTAGGGTTAAGTTTAGGAGTTGGGTTAAAGGTTAACAAAGGGGGGGTCAAAATCAAAAGTAACAGTCAGAATCTGGTTTGGCCACCAGCTGCATTAAGTACTGCAGTGCATCTCCTCCTCATGGACTGCACCAGATTTGCCAGTTCTTACTGTGAGATGTTACCCCATACATTCCACCAAGGCACCTGCAAGTTCCCGGACATTTCTGGAGGGAATGGCCCTAGCCCTCACCCTCCGATCCAACAGGTCCCAGACGTGCTCAATGGAATTGAGATCCGGGCTCTTCGCTGGCCATGGCAGAACACTGACATTCCTGTCTTGCAGTAAATCATGCACAGAACGAGCAGTATGGCTGGTGGCATTGTCATGCTGGAGGGTCATGTCAGGATGTGCCTGCAAGAAGTGTACCACATGAGGGAGGAGGATGTCTTCCCTGTAACGTACAGCATTGAGATTGCCTGCAATGACAACAAGCTCAGTCCAATGATGCTGTGACACACCGCCCTAGAACATGACGGACCCTCCACCTCCAAATAGATCCCGCTCCTGAGTACAGGCCTCGGTGTAATGTTCATTCCTTCAACGATAAACACGAATCTGACCATCATCCCTGGTGAGACAAAACCGCGACTCGTCAGTGAAGAGCCCTTTTTGCCAGTCCTGTCTGGTCCAGCGACGGTGGGTTTGTGCCCATAGGCGACGTTGTTGCCGTTGATGTTTGGTGAGGACCTGCCTTACAACTGGCCTACAAGTCCAGCCTCCCTCAGCCTATTGCGGACAGTCTGAGCACTGATGGAAGGATTGTGCGTTCCTGGTGTAACTCGGGCAGATCTTGTTGCCATCCTGTACCTGTCCCGCAGGTGTGATGTTTGGATGTACCGATCCTATGCAGGTGTTGTTACACGTGGTCTGCCACTGTGAGGACGATCAGCTGTCCGTCCTGTCTCCATGTAGCGCTGTCTTTGGCGTCTGACAGTACGGACATTCCAATTTATTGCCCTGGCCACATCTGCAATCCTCATGCCTCCTTGCACCATTCCTAAGGCACATTTACGCAGATGAGCAGGGACCCTGGGCATCTTTCTTTTGGTGTTTTTCAGAGTCAGTAGAAAGGCCTCTTTAGTGTCCTAAGTTTTCATAACTGTGACCTTAATTGTCTA
Source organism: Salmo trutta (assembly GCF_901001165.1). Taxonomy (NCBI): domain Eukaryota; kingdom Metazoa; phylum Chordata; class Actinopteri; order Salmoniformes; family Salmonidae; genus Salmo; species Salmo trutta. The sequence goes on from NW_021822458.1 coordinate 519,357, forward strand.
CTGTCTGTAAGCTGTTAGCGTCTTAACGACTGTTCCACAGGTGCATGTTCATTAATTGTTTATGGTTCATTGAACAAGCATGGGAAACACTGTTTAAACCCTTTACAATGAAGATCTGTGAAGTTATTCAGATTTTTACGAATTATCTTTGAAAGACAGGGTCCTGAAAAAGGGACGTTTCTTTTTTTGCTGAGTTTAGTTGAATAGTTGCTAATTAGCTAAAATGCTAAAGTTGTCTGAGTTGTCAAACTCGCAACCTTTAAGTAACCATCTGCCTTATGTAACCATACCAAACGTAACATATCATACTAAATTGAGTGTCTCGGATTCACATTTTCTATGTTACATCTAGTCTATGAGACCAGAGCTGCTGAGAGAGAGAGAGCAGGGAAGGGGAGAGGGAATTTGAGATAAGGCTTGATGTCATCTTTCAGTTATCTCAACTTAAACATGATGAAATAACACAGATGGAGATAGGGGTGACAAGAGTGCACACTAGTATGTTTGTAAGAATAGTTATATGGATGAAGAGGTTGGGATGAAGTTTGAATAAAATGTAATGTTATTGTCCCCAGAGAGAGAATACATTTACATCAGTTGGAGCGTCATTGGCTTTGAGACGGTCATGAATGAGTGCATTTAACTGGCACAAGAAGATACAAATAAAAAGCAACACAATCTCCAAAAGATTGTTCAAACTCCAACATTCTAATTGGTAAACTGCAATGCACTATGCACACCACAGGAGGCTGCTGGTGGGAGGACGGCTCATAATAATGGCCGGAATGGTGCCAATGGCATTAAACACATGGTAACCATGTGTTTGATACGATTTCACCGATTCCGCTCCAGCCGTTATCACGAGCCCGTCCTCCCCCAATTAAAGTGCCACCAAACTCCTTTGATCAGGAGTTGGCTGTATATTGGTCATGTTTGGCATCATCAGTTTAATACAGCATACAGTAGTCCTCCTGACCAGAAGAAAAAGTAAAAGGCAAAGCATGTGTTCTTCTGACACATATGTGATGGATATTCCAAGCTGCTGTCCTTTTTCTCCCCAGCATCAGAACAGCACAGCCAGTCACTGATATTCATGACAATCAACTCTCTGTCTTTTGGGTCTTGCGTTACATAGTATAATTAACCTCTTTCTATATACATACAGTTGAAGTCGGAAGTTTACATACACTTAGGTTGGAGTCATTAAAACTCGTTTTTCAACCACTCCACAAATTTCTTGTTAACAAACTATAGTTTTGGCAAGTCAGTTAGGACATCTACTTTGTGCATGACACAAGTAGTTTTTCCAACAATTGTTTACAGACAGATTATTTCACTTATAATTCACTGTATCACAATTCCAGTGGGTCAGAGGTTTACATACACTAAGTTGACTGTGCCTTTAAACAGCTTGGAAAATTCCAGAAAATTATGTCGTGGCTTTTGAAGCTTCTGATAGACTAATTGACATCATTTGAGTCAATTGGAGGTGTACCTGTGGATGTATTTCAAGGCCTACCTTCAAACTCAGTGCCTCTTTGCTTGACATCATGGGAAAATCAAAAGAAATCAGCCAAGACCTCAGAAAACAAATTGTAGACCTCCACAAGTCTGGTTCATCCTTGGGAGCAATTTCCAAACGCCTGAAGGTACCACGTTCATCTGTACAAACAATAGTACGCAAGTATAAACACCATGGGACCAAGCAGCCGTCATACCGCTCAGGAAGGAGACGCGTTCTATCTCCTAGAGATGAAGGTACTTTGGTGCAAAAAGTGTGAATCAATCCCAGAACAACAGCAAAGGACCTTGTGAAGATGCTGGAGGAAACAGATACAAAATTATCTACATCCACAGTAAAACGAGTCCTATATCAACATAACCTGAAAGGCCGCTCAGCAAGGAAGAAGCCACTGCTCCAAAACCGCTATAAAAAAGCAAGACTACAGGTTGCAACTGCACATGGGGACAAAGATCGTACTTTTTTAGAAATGTCCTCTGGTCTGATGAAACAAAAATAGAACTGTTTGACCATAATGACCATCATTATGTTTGGAGGAAAACGCTTGCAAGCCGAAGAACACCATCCCAACCATGAAGCACGGGGGTGGCAGCATCATGTTGTGGGGGTGCTATGCTGCAGGGGGGACTGGTGCACTTCACAAAATGGTTAGCATCATGAGGAAGGAAAATGATGTGGATATATAGAAGCAACAGCTCAAGACATCAGTCAGGAAGTTAAAGCTTGGTTGCAAATGGGTCTTCCAAATGGACAATGACCCCAAGCATACTTCCAAAGTTGTGGAAAATGGCTTAAGGACAACCAAGTCAAGGTATTGGAGTGGCCATCACAAAGCCCTGACCTCAATCCCATCGAGAATTTTTGGGCAGAACATGATAAACGTGTGCAAGTAAGGAGGCCTACAAACCTGACTCAGTTACACCAGCTCTGTCAGGAGAAATGGGCCAAAATTCACCCAACTTATTGTGGTTAGCTTTTAGAAGGCTACCTGAAATGTTTGACCCAAGTTAAACAATTTAAAGGCAATGCTACCAAATACTAATTGACTGTATGTAAACTTCTGACCCCCTGGGAATGTGATGAAAGAAATAAAATCTGAAATAAATCATTCTCTCTACTATTATTCTGACATTTCACCCTTTTAAAATAAAGTGGTGATCCTAACTGACCTAAGACATAGAATTTTTACTTGGATTAAATGTCAGGAATTGTGAAAAACTGTGTTTAAATATATTTAAATATATTTGGCTAAGGTGTATGTAAACTTCCGACTTCACTGTATATTATTTGACTCTTCTACTTTCTTTCATTCTGCACTTAAACAATATATGTTTTATTGTCACATACACCAGTTAGGTGCAGTGAAATGAGTTGTTTTACAGGGCCGCCATAGTAGTACGGCGCCCCTGGAGCAAATTAGGGTTAAGTGCCTTGTTCAAGGGCACATCGGCAGGTTGTCTGTAGATCTCTCTGTGTGTCTGTGGTAGAAGGGGTGGGTCTGCTGGTTTTCTCTGGATCTCTCCATGTGTCTGTGGTAGGAGGTGTGGGTCTGCTAGTTTTCTATGGATCTCTCCATGTGTCTGTGGTAGGAGGGGTGGGTCTGCTAGTTTTCTATGGATCTCTCCATGTGCCTGTGGTAGGAGGGGTGGGTCTGCTAGTTTTCTATGGATCTCTCCATGTGCCTGTGGTAGGAGGGGTGGGTCTGCTAGTTTTCTATGGATCTCTCCATGTGTCTGTGGTAGGAGGTGTGGGTCTGCTAGTTTTCTATGGATCTCTCCATGTGTCTGTGGTAGGAGGTGTGGGTCTGCTAGTTTTCTATGGATCTCTCCATGTGTCTGTGGTAGGAGGGGTGGGTCTGCTAGTTTTCTATGGATCTCTCCCTGTGCCTGTGGTAGGAGGGGTGGGTCTGCTAGTTTTCTATGGATCTCTCCATGTGTCTGTGGTAGGAGGGGTGGGTCTGCTAGTTTTCTATGGATCTCTCCATGTGCCTGTGGTAGGAGGGGTGGGTCTGCTAGTTTTCTATGGATCTCTCCCTGTGCCTTTGGTAGGAGGGGTGGGTCTGCTAGTTTTCTATGGATCTCTCCATGTGCCTGTGGTAGGAGGGGTGGGTCTGCTGGTTTTCTATGGATCTCTCCATGTGCCTGTGGTAGGAGGGGTGGGTCTGCTAGTTTTCTATGGATCTCTCCATGTGCCTGTGGTAGGAGGGGTGGGTCTGCTAGTTTTCTATGGATCTCTCCATGTGTCTGTGGTAGGAGGGGTGGGTCTGCTAGTTTTCTATGGATCTCTCCATGTGTCTGTGGTAGGAGGGGTGGGTCTGCTAGTTTTCTATGGATCTCTCCATGTGTCTGTGGTAGGAGGGGTGGGTCTGCTAGTTTTCTATGGATCTCTCCATGTGCCTGTGGTAGGAGGGGTGGGTCTGCTAGTTTTCTATGGATCTCTCCATGTATCTGTGGTAGGAGGTGTGGGTCTGCTGGATCTCTCCATGTGTCTGTGGTAGGAGGGGTGGGTCTGCTAGTTTGAGAGTAGGCTTGGTTTTGTCTTCTGGGATATTCAGTACCAGTCTAAAGTTTGGACACCTACTCATTCCAGGGTTTTCCTTTATTTTTACTATTTTCTACATTGTAGAATAATAGTGAAGACATCAAAACTATGAAATAACACATATGGAGTCATGTACTAACCAAAAATTGTGTGCAAAGCTGTCATCAAGGCTAAGGGTGGCTACTTTGAATAATCTAAAATATATTCTGATTTGTTTAACACTTCTTTGATTACTACATGATTCCATGTGTTATTTCATAGTTTTGATGTCATCACTATTATTGTAGAAAATAGTACAAATAAAGAAAAACCCTTGAATTAGTAGGTGTGTCCAAACTTTAGACTGGTACTGTATATATATATATATTTGGATAAATCTTGTTAGGAGTAGAACGGTTCGGTCAGAGTTCATAATATAACAGTTATTTGGACTAATATGATTTTTTTGTCCTACATTCCACCTTGATCATCAGATCTTCAGCAGACCCATTTCCAAAAACTAAGTTGTTTGTACTTTCAAATAATATTCCTTCCATCAAAAATCCAGTGTACACTGGTGTGCTACAACTTTTAGTTAAAGCATCTTAGTACATGGTTGCTCTTTAAAAAGGATGTCAGATGTGTGTGTACCTGGAGCATCTATAAGGGGAACTTTTCCCATAGCAGCACTGAAGCGGCAGTGCTTACCTTGACTTGTCTGTTTCAAGTAGCTTAAACCAAGAAAAATCTAGAGACAGATACTATTTTCAATGAGTTTTAATTACAAATTCATTAACAACAACAAAGTTTTCATACCATAACAAAAAGGACGTCAATCAAAAATATGGATCTGTAGACAAGCAGTTTGAAACAAGTGCTGAGTACATGGGGATGATGTTGGGAATGTAGAGACATGATTCTGGCTAGATCCCAAACTGCTTCCTTTCCTCCACCCCAGGCCTCATGACTGCTGAGAACAGTGTATGGATGGGCTGGGTAGGTCTCGGGCTATCTATACTGCTGAGAGATGTCCAGTCCTTGGAGATCAGTGATTATAGAGTTAAGAAGTCAAGGAAAATATGTAAGAATGCTGGTTGGCACGACCTACAAAAAGGAAACTGGGGTACGCTGTCATTGGCTAAGCTACACCATTTCTCCCTTGCCTGGTTAGCCGTTGTAGTGGATGCTGATTGGATGACGGTATGAAAGTTTGATCTAAGTAGTGACTTAGTTCTTTTTCTTGCCCTTGCTGGCAGCCTTGGCTGGCATTACCGTGGGAACGGCTGCCTGGTACAGAGCAGCAGACACTTTGTTGATGTAGTAGAGGGCGAACAGAGAGAATATCAGACTGGAGAGAGAGAGAACAAAATGAAACAGTCAGCACAGCAACAGCACAATATGGTTTGAAAAGAAAAAAAAACTTCACCCCAAGTTCATTGATAGTAGTACTGTTACTATCATCACTATTCCTTTTTTCCTATAAGATTTTATTTTATCAACAATACAAAACATACACAAACAAACGACGACATCATACAAACATCAACTACATCACTCCTGCCCAGACCCACCAGCCCTCACCCCTACATCACTCCTGCCCAGACCCACCAGCCCTCACCCCTACATCACTCCTGCCCAGACCCACCAGCCCTCACCCCTACATCACTCCTGCCCAGACCCACCAGCCCTCACCCCTACATCACTCCTGCCCAGACCCACCAGCCCTCACCCCTACATCACTCCTGCCCAGACCCACCAGCCCTCACCCCTACATCACTCCTGCCCAGACCCACCAGCCCTCACCCCTACATCACTCCTGCCCAGACCCACCAGCCCTCACCCCTACATCACTCCTGCCCAGACCCACCAGCCCTCACCCCTACATCACTCCTGCCCAGACCCACCAGCCCTCACCCCTACATCACTCCTGCCCAGACCCACCAGCCCTCACCCCTACATCACTCCTGCCCAGACCCACCAGCCCTCACCCCTACATCACTCCTGCCCAGACCCACCAGCCCTCACCCCTACATCACTCCTGCCCAGACCCACCAGCCCTCACCCCTACATCCCTCCTGCCCAGACCCACCAGCCCTCACCCCTACATCACTCCTGCCCAGACCCACCAGCCCTCACCCCTACATCACTCCTGCCCAGACCCACCAGCCCTCACCCCTACATCACTCCTGCCCAGACCCACCAGCCCTCACCCCTACATCACTCCTGCCCAGACCCACCAGCCCTCACCCCTACATCACTCCTGCCCAGACCCACCAGCCCTCACCCCTACATCACTCCTGCCCAGACCCACCAGCCCTCACCCCTACATCACTCCTGCCCAGACCCACCAGCCCTCACCCCTACATCACTCCTGCCCAGACCCACCAGCCCTCACCCCTACATCACTCCTGCCCAGACCCACCAGCCCTCACCCTACATCACTCCTGCCCAGACCCACCAGCCCTCACCCCTACATCACTCCTGCCCAGACCCACCAGCCCTCACCCCTACATCACTCCTGCCCAGACCCACCAGCCCTCACCCCTACATCACTCCTGCCCAGACCCACCAGCCCTCACCCCTACATCACTCCTGCCCAGACCCACCAGCCCTCACCCCTACATCACTCCTGCCCAGACCCACCAGCCCTCACCCCTACATCACTCCTGCCCAGACCCACCAGCCCTCACCCCTACATCACTCCTGCCCAGACCCACCAGCCCTCACCCCTACATCACTCCTGCCCAGACCCACCAGCCCTCACCCCTACATCACTCCTGCCCAGACCCACTAATCTCCAGAGCCTGTATCACTTTCCGCCACATGGCCTCAAACGGCACAAATTTGTTTCTCTGTCACCTGCGCACTTTCAATTTTTAGATAGTAAAGCATTTGACCTTTCCATTGCGTGAACGGCGGATGATTGGTTGATTTCCAGTTGAAGTATATGTTTTTTAAGATGATTGATGAGAAAAGTGCTGTCCTACCCATTGGGTATCTCACTGCACCCTCATATGCCATGTCTTTAAATATGCAGACGGACTAATTAAAAGCTCATTTACATTGTAATACTTCTGAGCCGTCTTTCCAACTCCACCCATAACTTTTGGATTTTATAACATTTCCAGAAGGTCATGAATTATTGAGTCATTAGTAGTTTTACACTTTAAACATCTCTGCTGTTGTCCTGTAGAATTTGTGAATTTTGTCGCTTGTATAATAAATTCAATACATGAGTTTATACTGGATTAAGCATACATTTTTGTTAACTGTAATGTCATTAGTTATGTTCCAACATTACTTCCATCTTGTGCCAATATCAGTTATTTTTAAATCTTGGTTCCAATCATTTCCATTTTTTTCTAAGAGATTGTCAGTTGGATAGGCTCTGTTATTCCATAAATCCTTAATTTCATCACTTAGTTCAGATGTCAAGAGAGTTTCTGTGTTTGGTGCGCCTGGGTTTGTCAGTAGTCTGAGTTCATACTTACCATGTGGTGACACACACACGGTGCACCAGCCCAGAGGCAAACAGAGAGAGGCACAGGCACACCAGGACTGGTGGAGAGGAGAGAAATGAACACACGTTAAAACAGGACCGAGTGCGTGCTGAGCCGCTATACTATTCAGATGCACCCATACATGACAAGAGGCTCAGTGAATGTGTGTGAAACACAGGAAATAGATTCTATGCATCACTCTGTAGTTGTGAAGACAGACTTACTCTCTGGGAAGATCTTGACCTGGAATCCCTTGCCGAAGATGAGGTTTTCCAGGTTATTGAAGGCCTGGTTGGAGAAAGGGTTAAGGAGAGAAACACACAGTGGGAGAGAAGAGACACCTAATGTGGTGGCTTTATTAGACCTTTAGACATTCAGTGATCCTTACTGTATTTATTCATCCCCATACTGTATTTATTTATCCCCATACTGTATTTATTCATCCCCATACTGTATTTATTCATCTCCATACTGTATTTATTTATCTTGCTCCTTTGCACCCCAGTATCTCTACTTGCACATTCATCTTCTGCACATCAATCACTCCAGTGTTTAATTGCTATATTGTAATTACTTCGCCACCATGGCCTATTTATTGCCTTACCTCCCTTATCTTACCTCATTTGCACACACTGTATATAGACTTTTTTTCCTACAGTATTATTGACTGTACGTTTGTTTATTCCATGTGTAACTCTGTTGTTGTATGTCGAACTGCTTTGCTTTATCTTGGCCAGGTCGCAGTTGTAAATGAGAACTTGTTCTCAACTAGCCTACTTGGTTAAATAAATGTGAAATAAAAAAAATAAAAATCCTGCCACCATGACTCACAGTGCTGCATGTGGACTATAGAACCAACCAACTGACTGTCTGCTTCCATCACTTGGGAACACAGAACATAAACAAAGACTTTAGCTGTCTGGCTTTACAAACAGCTTACTCTGACAAGTTTACAACCCTAAGCCTATCTGAGATCTACCTAGACTGCATTGTATGCAGTGCTGCTATGTTGTGGTGTAAGGAGGATACAGTGAGGGAGCAGATGAAGAGGACAGAGCCCAGGAAGCCTCCCAGGATGGTGAGCAACTCTGTAGAGCCCAGCTGTCTGCTGAACATCTGCATCCCAGCAAACACCAACACAGAGAACAGACTGGACAGAACCAGGGACGTGCCTGTGTTCACCGCTGGAGGGAGGGGAGAGGCAGATTACAGTTTGTGACAGTAGTAGAACAATCATCTAAGGGGCTGCAGCTGGACTGAAGATGCCAGATTCTAACAGAATAATAATATCAACAATTGGGTTTATATTTCATCTTTGAGTGACATAAACATAAAATAACTAGCCTATACGAAACATTTCACTGCATTCTAACAGCAATCTTTACGCCACGTCAGTGTACACTCTTGAAAGATTCCGTGTGGAAACACCCTCTCTCGAATACTGAAAATACATAGCGAGGTAGCTACAAGAAAACTTTATCATACATTTTCACAACACAGCCTACCTACCGTTAAACTGAAGAAATATATATTGTTGGCAAGTGTATTCTGCACAAAATAGCCTACGTAACTAACAAAGTTAGCAATGAATGGCAAACCAACCGTTACACAGCTAGCTAGATACCTTTACGTTTTCTATCCCTCAATACTTATTTTCAACGCACAAACATTGATCAAAATTAAACAGTAGCCTTGCAGAACTTACCCATCTTTTGATATTTAATCAATAATTACGTTTCTGACACAAAAGATCATGCGTTTTCGATATCCTTTCAAAACACAGGTAGCTCCAGGAACAAGCTCCGTTTCTGCTACCCGGAACCGGAGAGAGGTGGCACACGTAGGAGTCGCATGTGAAGTGCCAATCAGATTCTGGCTACGCAAAACGTGCGTCAACACTGACACACCCACTGCACACATTTTTCAAGGGGGGTTTATGAAATAAATACGAGATTACACAGGTAAAATACTTTAATCATAAAAAAAGAATAACACTGACATATAGGGGTGTAGCTACCATCAGATATCACCACACTTTAGATTAATTTAAAAAGCATCTTAAAAGGAAGGAATGGTTTACAAGTGACTCCAATGAAATGCAAAACAAACTGGGATAGCTACAGCTTGATAAAACATGTTTTTTTAGGTAAACGTTTTAAAAAGGTGGTACTAAAATCCTATGGTACACAGGACCATTTAGCATGGTGAAGAGAAAAATGGTTACTTGTGTCTATACATTCAGCGTAGCAATTAGGTTCACTACGCTGGAGTTTTTAGAAATCGTCCTCTCTGCCTTGGTACATAAAGTAGCTCTGTTTCCATCTACAAACGTCCACAGTCCACAAAACCGTTGAATCCTGAAACACAGACCACAGCTTAAAATAAATAAATTGATGGATAGATAGAGAAAGGTTGTGTCAAAAGTCAGATTCGACCCTATGCTGTCACCGTATCGGATGCTGCAGCTTAGACCACCCACATCTTAACCAGCTCCTCTGTCTTTGTCACTACGATCACCATCCAACATCACTAACATCCGCTATGTCTCCTTGACACTGTTGAACAGTCACAATGTGTCACACACTTGGACAGGTGTGTACAAGTGCTGGGAAGGATGGACACTACATTCCAGACCGAACATCGATGTGAAACACTGCTCTCGGTTATAGTGGCTTCTTCTTCAGTCCGAACACTGCGATGAAGAGTAGGATTTCCACAAACGCAGGGAGAACACTACAGGAGATAGAGAGGATGGCAGCATTATAAGCAAAGTATCAACCTGCACGATGCAAAAATGACCCAAATAACTCCAGGACACACACACGATGTCTGTCTGTCTGTCTGTCTGTCTGTCTGTCTGTCTCACACACAAACCTGCAGAAGGCAAAAATAACCCAGTATGTCCAACACTCCCATCTCTGGAAGACAAAGAAAGACAGGGAGATGGATGCACTGCAGTGGACAGCCAACGCTGGAGACGTCAGTCAGGGAAACAAAACCTCTGAGAATCACACACACACACACACACACACACACACACACACACACTGACCTGCAGAAAGCAAGGATCCACCAGTATATTTCACATGCCCATTGTTCAAACAGAAAGAACAGCAGAGCCACAGAGGCACTGGCATGGGCTGCAGTCGCTAGTGTGTGGATGGAGAGATGGATGAATGGATGGTGTATGGGGAGGGAGTCCTGAGTCAGGGAATCTTAACCAAACCAATAAAAAGATTACTTCCTCAACCTTATATCCGTGTCCATATTAACGTCCCCTTGCTGATCTGAAAGAAGGGTATAACTTCCTGCATATTGCTTACATCTATCGATTCCCTCCCATGTTCTTCACTATTCCTGGAGACACACTGTGTGCAGGCTTTCATTCTTGCCCAGCACCAACACTCAGCTACTCAACAAAACATCAAGACCTTGAGTAGCCTACTTGTTGATGTGACTGGCCACGCAAAATTAGTACTGAGCAAGAACGAAAGCAAACTGTAGTTCTCCAGGACTAGGACTGGTGACCACTGCTGTACTATGCATTATATGTACTTTGGTAATGTACAGGGTTTTGTGGAAGAGTTTTGAGAACATGTAAAGGATACAGAGGAGGCCCTGGGTGCAGTTGAACATAGACACACCAGAGAAGAAGCCAGCCAGCTCTATAGCAAACAGACCCATGGTGACTGACAACGCTACCACCAACCTAGAAGAGAGAGACAGAGAAAGATAGAGTGTGTAAGACAAGTGATTTATCAAAACCTATAGCAATTATTTTTGGATAGACTGTGTGTGCAGAGTTAGGAGTCTTGTCCTGGGTGAAAGATGCTTACTTGGTGTCCTCCTTGTCGTATTGGTCCTGTGTGAAATCCAAAGGCAGGCAAGCTTCAACATTGTTCTCCTGTTGGACAATGAGTATGATTATTTAAGAGATAGATCTACACAGTGTCACTAGATTCAAAGCACGGTTCAAACACCATATATTATAGAAGAGCATGTTGATGATGTCGTGAACAACAACTGGTGTCTTCTAGATGCCAGATACAGACATGAGACATGTCACACACAGAGGATATGGTTTGTCCAGAACCTTGCCAGTACTCAGAACTCGTGAACATACCCGTGACCAGAAAATGGTGATGACGATGACGAGGTGAGCAGTGAGAGTCAGGAATCGAGCCGGGACCAGGCTGCTGAATGCAGACATTGCTCCAGCAAAGATGTGTCTGTATGGCTACTATGGTACCTAGAATAAAGAGGCGGAATAGGCATACGTTGACAAGTAACGTTAATGTTAATATTGCCAATAGAAACAACAAAATCCGTGTGTTGACTTGAGCCTGCTACAATGCAATACAATATTGGCTGTAAATGTTAGCTAGTTAGCTAGACTACTAACGTTAACATTCATTTGAGTAGTCTTAACGTTAACAGCACGTTATATACAAATTGTAGACTAAGTAACGTTACTATTAGCAATTATATAAGCTAAATTATCCGCACACTTACCTTGATAGTGCTAACTTAGCTAGCTAATGTACCCAATACAGGACATACGACGTTGTTCAACTCGTTAGTCAATATTTGTAGCCAAAAATTAGCCACATTTGATGATTTATTTACCATTAATTGAAACAACTGTGTCTAGGACTAGAAACAACAGACGCTTCAGCTGCAGGCATGGTTTAGCTCGTTGCTACAACAATTTAAATCTGGGGTGCGTTCAAGAACGTAGAGTTTCGTTAACGATTTATGACGGAAACAGATGAGGAACACTTCTTCGTGAACGCATCATTTTAGTAGCGTTTTATAATCTCACGTCGCCATCTAGTGGCAAGAATAAAATCACATTTTATTGGTCACACACATATTTAGCAGATGTTATTGCGGGTGTAGCGAAATGCTTGTGTTCCTAGCTCCAACAGTGCAGTAGTTTCTAACAATTCACAACAATACAGACAAATCTAAAAGTAAAATAATTCAATTAAGAATTATATAAATATTAGGATGAGCAATGTCGGAGTGACATTGACTAAAATACAGTAGAATAGAGTACAGTATATGAAATGAGTAAAGCAGTATGTAAACATTATTAAAGTGAAACAATTGTCATGTAGGTAGGGTCATATGCAATGTATGCATTAATATCGGTGTTTTGTTTTCACCAGACATGATAGGCAGTGGCAGTAAAATAATGTAATTCATTTTTGTGACAATTACTTTTTAAACCAAATCTGCCCAAAATATTCAGAATGATTACGCGTATAGGCCTACACAGTGAGAAACACACACACACACACACACACACACACACACACACACACACACACACACACACACACACACACACACACACACACACACACACACACACACACACACACACACAGTAGCGGATTTAGGTATAGGCGACATGGGCATCTTGCCGGGGGCGGCACGGGGTGCCCGCACCAAAAAATTTGGAATGGTGGCATTTCCGCGATCAGTTTTCTATCGCTCATTTGCACGTCACGTCAATGATATCATATCACCGTGTGGGACTGTGGGTCAATTAACCTTGTCGGAGTGTGTGCCCTGATTCTAGTTTGTGAGCTAGGCAGGCTACTGCCTGGGAAGGTCTCCCACTCAGAAGTATGAGATGGGGAGGGGGGCGGGGGTAGGATGACCTCAGGTCTTCCCAACGGAAGCCGGAAGTAGGGGGAGCGGGGGTAGGATGACCTCAGGTCTCCCCACTGGAAGCCGGAGGTAGGGGGAGCGGGGTTAGGATGACCTCAGGTCTCCCCACTGGAAGCCGGAGGTAGGAGGAGCGGGGGTAGGATGACCTCAGGTCTCCCCACTGTAAGACAGAGGTAGGGGGAGCGGGGGTAGGATGACCTCAGGTCTCCCCACTGGAAGCCGGAGGTAGGGGGAGCGGGGGTAGGATGACCTCAGGTCTCCCCACTGTAAGACAGAGGTAGGGGGAGCGGGGGTAGGATGACCTCAGGTCTCCCCACTGGAAGACAGAGGTAGGGGGAGCGGGGGGATCTATGAAATAGCGCACCTCTAACTTTGTACAGTACAAATGCAATTAGTAAAATCAGTCACACTACGAAATGCTACCAAATAAACCACAATTCATTCATAACACTGAATAATATATAGTTTCACAGACATATTGTTGCATTTTTTCTGGTGTGTGCGAAATCGTTAAGAATAAAATAAAACCAGTCTGCACACCACCAAGGTGAATTGGTTTATTCTTGACTCTTGGTTGACAGTGTTGGGGGATGGGTAATGTATTGTGCTGCAAGCCCAGCTTCAGACGCAATCGTTAGGCAAGTGTTTCAGTGTAGGAAAGGATGAAACAGCGTCTGTGCCACCAGTAAGTACAGATAGTAACGTTAGTATAAATCCCTTCGCACGGTCCCCGCAGCCGGACAACTTTCTCTTGGCTTCTGGAGGGAAATGCTGCAGGAATGCTCAAATCGGTGTCGCTCATTCAGCCGACAGAAACTTTCAACCAGTTCTCCCCATTAAGCAGCGAGTCGGAGTCTGAGGCCGAGCCCTCTCTGGTCTCTACTCCTCCTGTTACGGGGTCTGAGACGCCGAAGTTGAAATAAATAAATAAATAAATTATGCATAATACTAAAATAAAGTTGAAATAAATTATGCATAATACTAAAATGTCAGATTATATCTTGTATTTTTCATTGTAAGCTCATTTACTTGTGAGGCTGCCAGCCAAATAGCGTTGCACTTCTGTTGTCACCTGATGAAAATGATGCTATTGTCTGCATACAAATCATTAAAATCCAGACAGAAAATATTTACACAAGAAGCAACCTAATATCTGTAACGCCCTGGCCATAGAGAGGGGTTTTTGTTCTTTATTTTGGTTAGGCCAGGGTGTTACATTGGGTGGGCGTTCTATGTTCATTTTCTAGGTTTTTTGTATTTCTTTGTTTTGGGCCGTGTGTGGCTCCCAATCAGGCACAGCTGAAGTTCGTTGTTGCTGATTGGGAGTCACACATAAGGAGCATGTTTTTCCTTTGGGTTTTGTGGGTAATTGTTTCTGTTGAGTGTTTTGCACCTGACAGGACTGGTTGGCTGTCAGTTGTCTAGTGTTGTCTAGTGTTGTCTAGTGTTGTCTAGTGTTGTCTAGTGTTGTCTAGTGTTGTCTAGTGTTGTCTAGTGTTGTCTAGTGTTGTCTAGTGTTGTCTAGTGTTGTCTAGTGTTGTCTAGTGTAGTGTTCTTTATTAAATTAAAATCATGATGAACACTAACTCCGCTGCGCCTTTGTCTACTCTCTCTCCCGACAGCCGTTACAATATCACACAGTCAACCATTTAGTAAGTTCACCATTCTGCCATTCTCACTGTTAAACATCGCAGTGTTCAACACAGCTAAATGTATTATTATCGTCTCTTAAACAACCACTACACAGGGTCATTCCATACTTTGAATCAGGTAGCATTTGTGTTAAAGGTGACCCATTTTTCCCGTGTCCAAGGGCATTGAAATATTTGATATTGATTTATACACTTTGTTCTGTTGGAATTTAGAATTCCCAAATCAAAGCTTTTGATTAATATTGTGTACCGTATCTCTGGTTAATAACTGATGGGACAGAACCTACAACTGGAATCCTTTGCTTAAAAAAAATCTAAAAATTTATGTTTTTGTAAATAATGTGATTTTTATGTTATGTTTTATGTTCAATGTTATCCTTTATTTAAATTAAGACAAAAAATGTAACAAAAAATAATATTGTATTTTGATATGATTTGTCATTAGCTCTGACAAATTGAAAACCCTAGTCATTGGCGACTCCATTACCCGCAGTATTAGACTTAAAACGAATCATCCAGCGATCATACACTGTTTACCAGGGGGCAGGGCTACCGACGTTAAGGCTAATTTAAAGACGGTGCTGGCTAAAGCTAAAACTGACGAGTGTAGAGAGTATAGAGATATTGTTATCCACGTCGGCACCAACGATGTTAGGATGAAACAGTCAGAGGTCACCAAGCGCAACATAGCTTCAGCGTGTAAATCAGCTAGAAAGATGTGTCGGCATCGAGTAATTGTCTCTGGCCCCCTCCCAGTTAGGGGGAGTGATGAGCTCTACAGCAGAGTCTCACAACTCAATTGCTGGTTGAAAACTGTTTTCTGCCCCTCCCAAAAGATAGAATTTGTAGATAATTGGCCCTGTTTCTGGGACTCACCCACAAACAGGACCAAGCCTGGCCTGTTGAGGAGTGACGGACTCCATCCTAGCTGGAGGGATGCTCTCATCTTATCTACGAACATAGACAGGGCTCTAACTCCTCTAGCTCCACAATGAAATAGGGTGCAGGCCAGGCAGCAGGCTGTTAGCCAGCCTGCCAGCTTAGTGGAGTCTGCCACTAGCACAGTCAGTGTAGTCAGCTCAGCTATCCTCATTGAGACCGTGTCTCTGCCTCGACCTAGGTTGGGCAAAACTAAACATGGCGGTGTTCGCCTTAGCAATCACACTAGAATAAAGACCTCCTCCATTCCTGCCATTATTGAAAGAGATCGTGATACCTCACATCTCAAAATAGGGCTACTTAATATTAGATCCCTAACTTCCAAGGCAGTTATAGTCAATCACTGATCATAATCTTGATGTGATTGGCCTGACTGAAACATGTCTTAAGCCTGATGAATTTACTGTGTTAAATGAGGCCTCACCTCCTGGTTACACTAGTGACCATATCCCCCGCGCATCCCGCAAAGGCGGAGGTGTTGCTAACATTTACGATAGCAAATTTCAATTTACAAAAAAAAAAAGTTTTCATCTTTTGAGCTTCTAGTCATGAAATCTATGCAGCCTACTCAATCACTTTTTATAGCTACTTTTTACAGGCCTCCTGGGCCATATACAGCGTTCCTCACTGAGTTCCCTGAATTCCTATTGGACCTTGTAGTCATAGCAGATAATAATTGATGACTTTAATATTCACATGGAAAAGTCCACAGACCCACTCCAAAAGGCTTTCGGAGCCATCATCAACTCAGTGGGTTTTGTCCAACATGTCTCCGGACCTACTCACTGCCACAGTCATACTCTGGAACTAGTTTTGTCCCATGGAATAAATGTTGTGAATCTTAATGTTTTTCTTCATAATCCTGGACTATCGGACCACCATTTTATTACGTTTGCAATCGCAACAAATAATCTGCTCAGACCCCAACCAAGAAGCATCAAAAGTTGTGCTATAAATTCTCAGACAACCCAAAGATTCCTTGATGCCCTTCCAGACTCCCTCTGCCTACCCAAGGACATCAGAGGACAAAAATCAGTTAACCACCTAACTGAGGAACTCAATTTAACCTTGCGCAATACCCTAGATGCAGTTGCACCCCTAAAAACTAAAAACATTTGTCATAAGAAACTAGCTCCCTGGTATACAGAAAATACCCGAGCTCTGAAGCAAGCTTCCAGAAAATTGGAACGGAAATGGCGCCACACCAAACTGGAAGTCTTCCGACTAGCTTGGAAAGACAGTACCGTGCAGTATTGAGGAGCCTTCACTGCTGCTCGATCATCCTATTTTTCCAACCTATTTGAGGAAAACAAGAACAATCCGAATTTTCTTTTTGATACTGTCGCAAAGATAACTAAAAAGCAGCATTCCCCAAGAGAGGATGGCTTTCACTTCAGCAGTAATAAATTCATGAACTTCTTTAAGGAAAAGATCATGATCATTAGAAAGCAAATTACGGACTCCTCTTTAAATCTGCGTATTCCTCCAAAGCTCAGTTGTCCTGAGTCTGCACAACTCTGCCAGGACCTAGGATTAAGGGAGACACTCAAGTGTTTTAGTACTATATCTCTTGACACAATGATGAAAATAATCATGGCCTCTAAACCTTCAAGCTGCATATTGGACCCTATTCCAAGTAAACTACTGAAAGAGCTGCTTCCTGTGCTTGGCCCTCCTATGTTGAACATAATAAATGGCTCTCTATCCACCGGATGTGTACCAAACTCACTAAAAGTGGCAGTAATAAAGCCTCTCTTGAAAAAGCCAAACCTTGAACCAGAAAATATAAAAAACTATCGGCCTATATCGAATCTCCCATTCCTCTCAATAAAAAAAAAGAAAAGCTGTTGCACAGCAACTCTGCCTTCCTGAAGACAAACAATGTATACGAAATGCTTCAGTCTGGTTTTAGCACTGAGACTGCACTTGTGAAGGTGGTAAATGACCTTTTAATGGCGTCAGACCGAGGCTCTGCATCTGTCCTTGTGCTCCTAGACCTTAGTGCTGCTTTTGATACCATCGATCACCACATTCATTTGGAGAGATTGGAAACCCAAATATTGGTCTACACGGACAAGTTCTGGCCTGGTTTAGATCTTATCTGTCGGAAAGATATCAGTTTGTCTCTGAATGGTTTTTCCTCTGACAAATCAACTGTAAATTTCGGTGTTCCTCAAGGTTCCGTTTTAGGACCACTATTGTTTTCACTATATATTTTACCTCTTGGGGATGTCATTCGAAAACATAATGTTAACTTTCACTGCTATGCGGATGACACACAGCTGTACATTTCAATGAAACATGGTGAAGCCACAAAATTGCCCTCGCTGGAAGCCTGTGTTTCAGACATAAGGAAGTGGATGGCTGCAAACTTTCTACTTTTAAACTCGGACAAAACAGAGATGCTTGTTCTAGGTCCCAAGAAACAAAGAGATCTTCTGTTGAATCTGACAATTAATCTTGATGGTTGTACAGTCGTCTCAAATAAAACTGTGAAGGACCTCGGCGTTACTCTGGACCCTGATCTCTCTTTTGACAAACATATCAAGATTGTTTCAAGGACAGCTTTTTCCATCTACGTAACATTGCAAAAATCTAAAATTTTCTGTCCAAAATTGATGCAGAAAAATTAATCCATGCTTTTGTTACTTCTAGGTCAGACTACTGCAATGCTCTACTTTCCGGCTACCCGGATAAAGCACTAAATAAACTTCAGTTAGTGCTAAATACGGCTGCTAGAATCGTGACTATAACCAAAACATTTGATCATATTACTCCAGTGCTAGCCTCCCTACACTGGCTTCCTGTTAAGGCAAGGGCTGATTTCAAGGTTTTACTGCTAACCTACAAAGCATTACATGGGCTTGCTCCTACATATCTTTCCGATTTGGTCCTGCCATACATACCTACACGTACACTACGGTCACAAGACACAGGCCTCTTAATTGTCCCTAGAATATCTAAGCAAACAGCTGGAGGCAGGGCTTTCTTCTATAGAGCTCCATTTTTATGGAATGGTCTGCCTACCCATGTGAGAGACGCAGACTCGGTCTCAACCTTTAAGTCTTTATTGAAGACTCATCTCTTCAGTAGGTCCTATGATTGAGTGTAGTTTGGCCCAGCAGTGTGAAGGTGAACGGAAAGGCACTGGAGCAACGTACCGCCCTTGCTGTCTCTGCCTAGCAGGTTACCATCTCTCCACTGGGATTCTCTGCCTCTAACCCTATTACAGGGGCTGAGTCACTGGCTTACTGGTGCTCTTTCATGCCATCCCCAGGAGGGGTGCGTCACTTGAGTGGGTTGAGTCACTGATGTGGTCTTCCTGTCTGGGTTGGCGCCCCCCCCCCCCCCCTTGGGTTGTGCCGTGGCAGAGATCTTTGTGGGCTATACTCGGCCTTGTCTCAGGATGGTAAGTTGGTGGTTGAAGATATCCCTCTAGTGGTGTGGGGGCTCTGCTTTCGCAAAGTGGGTGGGGTTATATCCTTACTGTTTGGCCCTGTCCGGGGGTATCATCGGATGGGGCCACAGTGTCTCCTGACCCCTCCTGTCTCAGCCTCCAGTATTTATGCTGCAGTAGTTTATGTGTCGGGGGGCTAGGGTTGGTCTGTTATATCTGGAGTATTTCTCCTGTCTTATCCGGTGTCCTGTGTGAATTTAAGTATGCTCTCTCTAATTCTCTCTTTCTTTCTTTCTCTCTCTCTTTCGGAGGACCTGAGCCCTAGGACCATGCCTCAAGAATACCTGGCATGATGACTCCTTGTTGTCTCCAGTCCACCTGGCCGAGCTGCTGCTCCAGTTTCAACTGTTCTGCCTGCGGCTATGGAACCCTGACCTGTTCACTGTGATTACTATTATTTGACCATGCTGGTCATTTATGAACATTTGAACATCTTGGCCATGTTCTGTTATAATCTCCACCCAGCACAGCCAGAAGAGGACTGGCCACCCTTCATAGCCTGGTTCCTCTCTAGGTTTCTTCCTAGGTTTTGGCCTTTCTAGGGAGTTTTTCCTAGCCACCGTGCTTCTACACCTGCATTGCTTGCTGTTTGGGGTTTTAGGCTGGGTTTCTGTACAGGACTTTGATATATCAGCTGATGTAAGAAGGGCTATATAAATACATTTGATTTATTCAACCCAAATTTGTTCCTATTTGTCTTTGTAACTTATTTTTGTTATTTATGAGTCTTATTTTTGTATATGTTTTTTTATTTTAATATAGTTTTAAATGTTATGTTTATTTATTTGTGTCGTTCCAAATGTCAGAATAAAATGACCGTTTGGGGGGTGGGGGTGGGTTCGCCCAGGGAGGCATACAAGCTAGAACCGCCACTGCACACGGACACACACTAAGATAGAGCGAGAGAGAGAGCATTTGAACCTGTTTCACTCAGCAGAAATCACCACGCACGCTCTATCCCCCACTATTGAACATCACCTTATCAGCGCGAGCCCAGTGGAATGGGACAGAAGTCAACGCTGCGCACTCCAGACCATATACATCCGGTCAGACTAATATGCGATAGCCTATACCTATTGACCAAGCTTTTAACATTTTCTTTATTCACCCTAGGACAACATATTTTAATATATTACTAGGCCTAGGCTACGATTGTGAATTTGACAGACCAGGCTACATTCGCATCAACACCGTGTTTTGATCCTAAAGGATGGCTGAAGCAGAACTACAGGCGTTTACGTCTATGATGGACGCACTCGTTCAAATCAGCGTAAGTGTGGTGATGATTAATTAGACCTATTTGTTTACCATAAATGTGATGTGGAGACTGGAGCCTATTTTGTTATTCTGTAGGCCACCAGACCTAGGCTTTAGCAAACATAAATGTGCTAAGGTTACCTGTATTTCAACTGGCCGTTCAGAGAGAAATGCCTCAGCTAAGCTATATATATATAATGTTATTAATATTGCATAATGTTTTTAGTTAAGCTGTGTTTTCAGCACGCCACGTAGGCTAGCCTACATAAGATATAGAGGCCTTCACATCCATTCTGGCATCAACATTTCATCATCCTTCATACATAATTCTTAGGCTATATTTTTCTTCAATGTGAAATGGTCTGCTTTTGTTCTTAGATTGACTAAAATTGAACCAGACATTCATTAATAAGTCTGAGCTATAAATTAGAAATGGGTGGTATTTGGCTCCAACACTTTGGCTTGCCGC
>NW_021822459.1:5000-26762 GCF_901001165.1 Salmo trutta
ATTCCTAACCTCCACTTAAGTCACATTTTTGGACTTGAGTCTTCTATTGACATCAATGCATGACTTAAGTACAAATTCAGGCTCAGGTGGGAAGTCACGATTCGGCCCACAGCTTGGTTATTTCATGGAGTTTTATGTGACCCCCCCTGGGCCAACCCCAAGGGGTGAATGTAGGCCAAAACGCCACGTTGATCCTCAACTCACAGAGGTGCATACTCAGCCCTCTCCTGTACTCCCTGTTCACCCAGAGTGGGTGAACAGGGAGTTTGCTGACGACAACAGTGATGGGCCTGATTACCAACCATGACGAGACAGGCAACAGGGAGGAGGTGAGAGCCCTGGTGGAGTGGTCCCAGGAAAATAAATTCTGCTTGGCCACTAAAACCCTCACAAACTATCGGGCTGGTACGGCAATTGCACCGTCCGCAACCTCAGGGCTTTCCAGAGGGTGGCGTGGTCAGTCCAACCCATCACCGGCGACACACTTCCTGCCCTGCAGAACGTCTACAGCACCCGGTGTTACAGGGAGGCCAAGAGGATCATTAAGGACCTCCTCCACCCCGAGTCACGGCCTGTTCACCCCGTTACCATATAGAAGATCATCAAGGACCTCAGCCACCCTGCTACCATCTAGAAGATCATCAAGGACCTCAGCCACCCGAGTCACGGCCTGTTCACCCCGTTACCATATAGAAGATCATCAAGGACCTCAGCCACCCGAGCCACGACCTGTTCACCTCGTTACCATCTAGAAGATCATCAAGGACCTCCTCCACCCCGAGCCACGGCCTGTTCACCTCGTTACCATCTAGAAGATCATCAAGGACCTCAGTCACCCGAGTCACGACCTGTTCACCCCTCTATCATCTAGAAGGCAGAGACAGTACAGGTACATCAAAGCTGGGACCGAGAGACTGACAAACAGCTTCTATCTCCAGGCCATCAGACTGTTAAACAGTCCCCACTAGCCAGCCTCCGCCCGGTACCCTGCCCTGAACCTTAGTCACTGTTACTAGCCGGCCTCCGCCCGGTACCCT
Source organism: Salmo trutta (assembly GCF_901001165.1). Lineage (NCBI taxonomy): Eukaryota > Metazoa > Chordata > Actinopteri > Salmoniformes > Salmonidae > Salmo > Salmo trutta. The sequence goes on from NW_021822459.1 coordinate 6,038, forward strand.
GCCCTGAACCTTGGAGTCTGCTGCCCTGAACCTTAGTCACTGTTACTAGCCAGCCTCCGCCCGGTACCCTGCCCTGAACCTTAGTCACTGTTACTAGCCAGCCTCCGCCCGGTACCCTGCCCTGAACCTTAGTCACTGTTACTAGCCAGCCTCCGCCCGGTACCCTGCCCTGAACCTTAGTCACTGTTACTAGCCAGCCTCCGCCCGGTACCCTGCCCTGAACCTTAGTTACTGTTACTAGCCAGCCTCCGCCCGGTACCCTGCCCTGAACCTTAGTCACTGTTACTAGCCGGCCTCCGCCCGGTACCCTGCCCTGAACCTTAGTCACTGTTACTAGCCAGCCTCCGCCCGGTACCCTGCCCTAAACCTTAGTCACTGTTACTAGCCAGCCTCCGCCCGGTACCCTGCCCTGAACCTTAGTCACTGTTACTAGCCAGCCTCCGCCCGGTACCCTGCCCTGAACCTTAGTTACTGTTACTAGCCAGCCTCCGCCCGGTACCCTGCCCTGCACCTTGGAGACTGCTGCCCTATGTACATAGTCATTGAACACTGGTCACTTTAATAATGTTTACCAGAGGAGGCTGGTGAGGGGAGGACAGCTCATAATAATGTCTGGAAACAAAGCGAATGGAACGGAATCAAACACCTGGAAACCGTGGAAACCGTGTGATTGATGTATTTGATACCCTTCCGCTTATTCCACTCCAGTCATTACCACGAGCCCGTCCTCCCAAATTAAGGTGCCACCAACCTCCTGTGATGTTCACATACTGTTTTACCCACTTCATATGTATATACTGTATTCTAGTCATGGTTCATCCTATATAACTACTGTCTATACTGTCTATACACACCATCCTATATAACTACTGTCTATACACACCATCCTATATAACTACTGCTATACACACCATCCTATATAACTACTGTCTATACACACCATCCTATATAACTACTGTCTATACACACCATCCTATATAACTACTGTCTATACACACCATCCTATATAACTACTGTCTATACTGTCTATACACACCATCCTATATAACTACTGTCTATACTGTCTATACACACCATCCTATATAACTACTGTCTATACACACCATCCTATATAACTACTGTCTATACACACCATCCTATATAACTACTGTCTATACTGTCTATACACACCATCCTATATAACTACTGTCTATACACACCATCCTATATAACTACTGTCTATACACACCATACTATATAACTACTGTCTATACTGTCTATACACACCATCCTATATAACTACTGTCTATACACACCATCCTATATAACTACTGTCTATACTGTCTATACACACCATCCTATATAACTACTGTCTATACACACCATCCTATATAACTACTGTCTATACACACCATCCTATATAACTACTGTCTATACACACCATCCTATATAACTACTGTCTATACTGTCTATACACACCATCCTATATAACTACTGTCTATACTGTCTATACACACCATCCTATATAACTACTGTCTATACTGTCTATACACACCATCCTATATAACTACTGTCTATACTGTCTATACACACCATCCTGTATAACTACTGTCTATACTGTCTATACACACCATCTTATATAACTACTGTCTATACTGTCTATACACAACCATCCTATATAACTACTGTCTATACACACCATCCTATATAACTACTGTCTATACTGTCTATACACACCATCCTATATAACTACTGTCTATAAACACCATCCTATATAACTACTGTCTATACACACCATCCTATATAACTACTGTCTATACACACCATCCTATATAACTACTGTCTATACTGTCTATACACACCATCCTATATAACTACTGTCTATACTGTCTATACACACCATCCTATATACTACTGTCTATACACACCATCCTATATAACTACTGTCTATACACACCATCCTATATAACTACTGTCTATACTGTCTATACACACCATCCTATATAACTACTGTCTATACACACCATCCTATATAACTACTGTCTATACACACCATACTATATAACTACTGTCTATACTGTCTATACACACCATCCTATATAACTACTGTCTATACTGTCTATACACACCATCCTATATAACTACTGTCTATACACACCATCCTATATAACTACTGTCTATACACACCATCCTATATAACTACTGTCTATACACACCATCCTATATAACTACTGTCTATACTGTCTATACACACCATCCTATATAACTACTGTCTATACTGTCTATACACACCATCCTATATAACTACTGTCTATACTGTCTATACACACCATCCTATATAACTACTGTCTATACTGTCTATACACACCATCCTATATAACTACTGTCTATACTGTCTATACACACCATCCTATATAACTACTGTCTATACTGTCTATACACACCATCCTATATAACTACTGTCTATACACACCATCCTATATAACTACTGTCTATACTGTCTATACACACCATCCTATATAACTACTGTCTATACTGTCTATACACACCATGCTATATAACTACTGCTGTACACACCTTTTCTATTCATATATTCACACACACTGGGTGTACAAAACATTAGGAACAACTTCTCTTTCCATGACATAGACTGACCAGGTGAATCCAGGTGAAAATCCCTTATTGATGCCACAAGGTAAATCCACTTCAATCAGTGTAGATGAAGGAGAGGCTGAAGAAGGTTTTTTAAGCCTTGAGGCAGTTGAGACATGGATTGAATCACTTTGGTAGGACCCCATTTAGCCCACTGCAGTAAAAGCTTAATTTTGTTGGACCCCAGGAAGACTAGCTGCTGTCTTGCATGAACTAATGGAGATCCTTAATAAATACAAATACAAAACTCAATACTAGGAAGGTGTTCTTAAAACATCTACAGGATCGCCCCCGCCAGACGGTTAAGCTAACGTAGGCTAATGCGATTAGCATGAGGTTGTAAGTAACAAGAACATTTCCCAGGACATAGACATGTTTGATATTGGCAGAAAGCTTAAATTCTTGTTAATCTGACTGCACTGTCCATTTTACAGTAGCTATTACAGTGAAAGAATACCATGCTATTGTTTGAGGAGAGTGCACAGTTATGAACTTTGAAAATGTATTAATAAACCAATTAGGCACATTTGGGAAGTCTTGATCCTACATTTTGAACAGAAATACAACGGTTCATTGGATCAGTCTAAAACAGTTGCACATACACTGCTGCTATCTAGTAGTGCACTATGTAGGGAACACGGTGCCATTTGGGACAAAGCCTCAGTGTTATGGCGTGACAGACGTCATTAGTAAGAGCCGACAGGAGGTACCCTGACCTGAGGGATTCTGGGTTGTATGAGTCAGGACTGAGTCACTAGATGACTACACTCCGGAGACTGCTGCCACTTTACTGTCCTGTGTGGTGACAGGCAGATCCCCAGACCCTCGCGAAGGGAATGAGGCCCAGCGCTCAGTCTTCTCCACGTCCTAAATTACACCCTATTACCTATGTCGAACGCTACCTTTAACCAGGGCCCATAGAGCTAGTAGTACACTGTGTCAGGAATAGGAGGCCATTTTGGGACTCCGCCGCTCCACTAGTCATCTCCCTTTATGTAACATAATGGGTTCTGAGAAGGAAAATCTACTTCCTTGTACTAGTCATGCCTCTTATATCCATGGAGATAGGAAGGAATAGCTGAAAGGTAAGGGGAGGCAGGGGGGAGGCAGGGGGAGGCAGGGGGAGGCAGGGGGAGGCAGGGGGGAGGCAGGGGGGAGGCAGGGGGGAGACAGGGGGAGGCAGGGGGGAGACAGGAGGGAGACAGGAGGGAGATAGTGGTAGACAGGGGGAGTTCTGGGGAGGCAGGGGGGAGTTCTGGGGAGGCAGGGGGAGGCAGGGGGGAGACAGGAGGGAGATAGGGGGAGACGGGGGAGTTCTGGGGAGGCAGGGGGGAGACAGGAGGGAGATAGTGGTAGACAGGGGGAGTTCTGGGGAGGCAGGGGGGAGTTCTGGGGAGGCAGGGGGAGGCAGGGGGGAGACAGGAGGGAGATAGTGGGAGACGGGGGGGAGGCAGGGGGGAGACAGGAGGGAGATAGTGGTAGACAGGGGGAGTTCTGGGGAGGCAGGGGGAGTTCTGGGGAGGCAGGGGGAGGCAGGGGGGAGACAGGAGGGAGATAGTGGGAGACGGGGGGGAGGCAGGGGGGAGACAGGAGGGAGATAGTGGTAGACAGGGGGAGTTCTGGGGAGGCAGGGGGAGTTCTGGGGAGGCAGGGGGAGGCAGGGGGGAGACAGGAGGGAGATAGTGGGAGACGGGGGAGTTCTGGGGAGGCAGGGGGGAGACAGGAGGGAGATAGTGGTAGACAGGGGAGAGTTCTGGGGAGGCAGGGGGGAGACAGGAGGGAGATAGTGGTAGACAGGGGAGAGTTCTGGGGAGGCAGGGGGGAGACAGGAGGGAGATAGTGGTAGACAGGGGAGAGTTCTGGGGAGGCAGGGGGGAGACAGCAGGGAGATAGGGGGAGACAGGGGAGAGTTCTGGGGAGGCAGGGGGGAGACAGGAGGGAGATAGGGGGAGGCCGTGGGAGGGGGCAGGGGGGAGACAGGAGGGAGATAGGGGGAGGCCGTGGGAGGGGGCAGGGGGGAGACAGGAGGGAGATAGTGGGAGACAGGGGGGAGTTCTGGGGAGCCAGGGGGGAGACAGCAGGGAGATAGGGGGAGACAGGGGGGAGTTCTGGGGAGGCAGGGGGGAGACAAGAGGGAGATAGGCAGAGGCCGTGGGAGGGGGCAGGGGGGAGACAGGAGGGAGATAGGGGGAGGCCGTGGGAGGGGGCAGGAGGGAGACAGGAGGGAGATAGGCGGAGACAGGGGGGAGAAAGCAGGGAGATAGGGGGAGGCTGTGGGAGGGGGCAGGAGAGGGACGGGATAAGCTGCTCCTGGGAGCACTTACAGTACGGCCGCCCACGGAGGGTCCTTAATGGCCTCCCAGCTGCCTCTGATTGTTACTTAAGCAAACTGCAGGGGAGTGCAACTGTGTGATTCAGAGGGCTCAATGGGCTCTGTGGGTCGTTTCTCCAATCAGGCGAGCGGAGCAGTGTCGCGCCAGGGGTTTGTATTAGATTACTGTGTATAAACGACTGCATCACAAATGACACCCTAATCCCTATACGGTTCACTACTAGTGCCCATAGGGCCCTGGTCAAAAGTAGTGCAGTACAGATGTAGGAAATTAATTTGAGCCAGGTTGCTACAGAAGGAAAATAATCCTGCAGCAAGAGGAAATGTGAGCTATTATGTGGATTGTAATTACTGGACATTTTTGAAGGGGTTGATACATTTCTCTTAAAGAAAAATCAAGTCTGAAATGTCAACGTGGAAATTGAAAACTTCAAAACGCCTGTTTTGTTTTGGCGAAACGCGACCCTGCCAAGCCACACTGGTTCTAGACACACCGCTCGCTCAGCCTGGAAGCTGCAACACCACAGTGTCAGAGGAAACACCATCCAGCAGGCACCCGGCCCGCCACCAGGAGTCGCTAGAGAGCAAGCTATATACAGGTTATATATAGGATATATACAGGTTATATATAGGATATATACAGGTTATATATAGGATATATACAGGTTATATACAGGATATATACAGGTTATATATAGGATATATACAGGTTATATATAGGATATATACAGGTTATATATAGGCTATATACAGGTTATATACAGGTTATATACAGGTTATATACAGGATATATACAGGTTATATACAGGATATATACAGGTTATATATAGGATATATACAGGTTATATACAGGATATATACAGGTTATATATAGGATATATACAGGTTATATATAGGATATATACAGGTTATATATAGGATATATACAGGTTATATACAGGATATATACAGGTTATATACAGGATATATACAGGTTATATATAGGATATATACAGGTTATATATAGGTTATATACAGGTTATATATAGGCTATATACAGGTTATATACAGGTTATATACAGGTTATATATAGGCTATATATAGGTTATATATAGGATATAGACAGGTTATATATAGGATATATACAGGTTACATATAGGCTATATATAGGTTATATATAGGATATATACAGGTTAAATATAGGATGTATACAGGTTATATATAGGCTATATACAGGTTATATATAGGCTATATATAGGTTATATATAGGATATAGACAGGTTATATATAGGATATATACAGGTTATATATAGGCTATATATAGGTTATATATAGGATATATACAGGTTAAATATAGGATATATACAGGTTATATATAGGCTATATATAGGTTATATATAGGATATAGACAGGTTATATATAGGATATATACAGGTTATATATAGGATATATACAGGTTATATATAGGATATATACAGGTTATATATAGGATATATATAGGTTATATATAGGATATATACAGGTTAAATATAGGTTATATACAGGTTGTATACAGGATATATACAGGTTATATATAGGATATATACAGGTTATATATAGGATATATACAGGTTATATACAGGATATATACAGGTTATATACAGGATATATACAGGTTATATATAGGTTATATATAGGTTATATATAAGTTATATATAAGTTATATATAGGATATATACAGGTTATATATAAGTTATATATAGGTTATATATAGGTTATATATAGGTTATATATAGGTTATATACAGGATATATACAGGTTATATATAAGTTATATATAGGTTATATATAGGTTATATATAGGTTATATATAGGTTATATATAGGTTATATATAAATTATATGTAGGATATATATGACAACAAGCTCAGTCCAATGATGCTGTGACACACCGCCCCAGACCATGACGGACCCTCCACCTCCAAATCTATCCCGCTCCAGAGTACAGGCCTCGGTGTAAACGCGAATCCGACCATCACCCCTGGTGAGACAAAACCGCGACTCATCGGCGAAGTGCACTTTTTGCCAGTCCTGTCTGGTCCAGCGACGGTGGGTTTGTGCCCATAGGCGACGTTGTTGCCAGTGATGTCTGGTGAGGACCTGCCTTACAACAGGCCTACAAGCCCTCAGTCCAGCCTCTCTCAGCCTATTGCGGACAGTCTGAGCACTGATGGAGGGATTGTGCGTTGCTGGTGTAACTCGGGCAGTTGTTGTTGCCATCCTGTACCTGTCCCGCAGGTGTGATGTTCGGATGTACCGATCTTATGCAGGTGTTGTTACATGTGGTCTGCCACTGCGAGGACGATCAGCTGTCCGTCCTGTCTCCCTGTAGCGCTGTCTTAGGCGTCTCACAGTACGGACATTGCAATCTATTGCCCTGGCCACATCTGCAGTCCTCATGCCTCCTTGAAGCATGCCTAAGGCACGTTCACATAGATGAACAGGGACCCTGGGCATCTTTCTTTTGGTGTTTTTCAGAGTCAGTAGAAAGGCCTCTTTAGTGTCCTAAGTTTTCATAACTGTGACCTTAATTGCCTACCGTCTGTAAGCTGTTAGTGTCTTAACGTCCGTTCCAGAGGTGCATGTTCATTCATTGTTTATGGTTCATTGAACAAGCATGGGGAAACTGTGTTTAAACCTTTTACAATGAAGATCTGTGAAGTTATTTGGATTTTTACCCAATTATCTTTGAAGGATATGGTCCTGAAAAAGGGATTTTTCTTCTTTGCGGAGTTTAGGTTATATATAGGTTATATATAAGTTACATATAGGTTATATGTATATACAGTATATATAATAAGTAGGACTAATGATCTTGATCAGCTCATAAAGAGAGCCATCTCATGAGTCAATAATGTACACAAGTGTGAAGTGTGTCTGTTACACTGTGAAGTGTGTCTGTTACACTGTGAAGTGTGTCTGTTACACTGTGAAGTGTGTCTGTTACACTGTGAAGTGTGTCTGTTACACTGTGAAGTGTGTCTGTTACACTGTGAAATGTTTCTGTTACACTGTGAAGTGTTTGTTACACTGTGAATCTGTTACACTGTGAAATGTTTGTTACACTGTGAAATGTTTCTGTTATAGTGTGAAGTGTGTCTGTTACACTGTGAAGTGTGTCTGTTACACCTTGAAATGTTTCTGTTACACTGTGAAGTGTTTGTTACACTGTGAATCTGTTACACTGTGAATCTGTTACACTGTGAAATGTTTTTGTTATAGTGTGAAGTGTGTCTGTTACACTGTGAAGTGTATCTGTTACTCTGTGTAGTGTGTGTATACAATGTGCAGTATACTAAGTTCTTTACAACTGTAAGTCACCACTCGTACAAGGCCACTGCCAAATGAATAATGTGTATTAGTGCTCTTTAGACTTTTTAAAAATAAGGTAACCAACACTTCCTGTGAATAGGAAACCTTCCACAACAATACGGCACCCTATTCCCTTTATACAGCACTAGTTTATAGTGCACTACTACAAAAGTAGTGCACTACAGTAGTGAACTACAGTACAGTATGTAGGGAATATAATGTTATTTGGGAAGCAGCCATAGCGTAGCCTTGAATGATACAGTTCAGATCTCTGCCACGTGTTAGCAGTAGTGTGTCCGTTCTGGTTTAGCGTCATGGTCATCGCTTGTGTTTGTGCCAGTTTGTACCAAAGATCTATCTCAAGGTTACCTTGCTCTGATTTAGGAACATGACTGTAACGGTCTTCTGAAGGACAAGCGGACCAAAGCGCAGCGTGGTCAGTGTTCATGATGTACTTTATTATCAAAACACACTCAAACAAAATAACAAAAAAGGCGAGAAAAAAAACTGAAAACGTACAGTTCTGTCAGGCAACAGAGGCTAAACAGAAAACAACCTCCCACAAACACAGGTGGAAAACAGGCTGCCTAAGTATGATTCCCAATCAGAGACAACGATAGACAGCTGCCTCTGATTGGGAACCACACTCGGCCCAAAAAAACAAAGAAACAGAAAACATAGATTTTCCCACCCGAGTCACACCCTGACCTAACCAAACGTAGAGAATAATAAGGATCTCTATGGTCAGGGCGTGACAATGACGTTGGATATTTTCGCTGTGTATTTTCTATTTCTGTTCTGAGGTGTTCGCGGTTCTGTTCTGTCCTCCAGAGACGATGAAGATAACTCAAGGGTAACTGCTTTAAAAAAAAAGTATTATAATGTATTATAAAGTATTGTAAAGTATTATAAAGTATTGTAAAGTATTAAAAAGTATTGTAAAGTATTATAAAGTGTTATAAAGTATTATAAAGTATTGTAAAGTGTTATAAAGTATTATAAAGTATTATAAAGTGTTATAAAGTATTATAAAGTATTGTAAAGTGTTATAAAGTATTGTAAAGTATTATAAAGTATTATAAAGTGTTATAAAGTATTATAAAGTGTTATAAAGTATTGTAAAGTTTTATAAAGTATTATAAAGTGTTATAAAGTATTATAAAGTATTATAAAGTGTTATAAAGTATTGTAAAGTGTTATAAAGTGTTATAAAGTATTATAAAGTGTTATAAAGTGTTATAAAGTATTATAAAGTATTATAAAGTGTTATAAAGTGTTATAAAGTATTATAAAGTGTTATAAAGTGTTATAAAGTATTATAAAGTGTTATAAAGTGTTATAAAGTGTTATAAAGTATTATAAAGTGTTATAAAGTGTTATAAAGTGTTATAAAGTATTATAAAGTGTTATAAAGTGTTATAAAGTATTATAAAGTGTTATAAAGTGCTGGTCGAGGATATATATATATATATATATGTCAGTCGTGTTCCGTATGAGAAGTGTCTGCAGCTCATAGAGGTTTGCATTTTAAACAAGAGATTTTATAGTAGGATGAGATCTCTGTTCGGAGCAACAGGGTGTGTACATGTGAGTGCACGCGTGTTAGACTGCGTGTGTGTGTGTGTCTGTGTGTGTCTGTGTGTGTGTCTGTGTGTGTTTTGTCTAAAAAAACAAGCTGCAGTTCTCAACATAGCCAGGTTCTCTCCATCTCTCCAACATATTGATCCCTCCATCTCTCCAACAGAATGATCCCTCCATCCCTCCAACAGAATGATCTCTCCATCTCTCCAACAGAATGATCCCTCCATCTCTCCATCTCTCCAACAGAATGATCCCTCCATCTCTCCAACAGAATGATCCCTCCATCCCTCCATCTCTCCAACAGAATGATCTCTCCATCTCTCCATCTCTCCAACAGAATGATCCCTCCATCTCTCCAACAGAATGATCCCTCCATCTCTCCATCTCTCCAACAGAATGATCCCTCCATCCCTCCAACAGAATGATCCCTCCATCTCTCCATCTCTCCAACAGAATGATCCCTCCATCTCTCCAACAGAATGATCCCTCCATCTCTCCATCTCTCCAACAGAATGATCCCTCCATCTCTCCATCTCTCCTACAGAATGATCCCTCCATCTCTCCATCTCTCCAACAGAATGATCCCTCCATCTCTCCAACAGAATGATCCCTCCATCCCTCCAACAGAATGATCCCTCCATCTCTCCAACAGAATGATCCCTCCATCCCTCCAACAGAATGATCCCTCCATCCCTCCAACAGAATGATCCCTCCATCTCTCCATCCCTCCAACAGAATGATCCCTCCATCTCTCCAACAGAATGATCCCTCCATCTCTCCAACAGAACGATCCCTCCATCTCTCCATCTCTCCAACAGAATGATCCCTCCATCTCTCCATCTCTCCAACAGAACGATCCCTCCATCTCTCCAACAGAACGATCCCTCCATCTCTCCATCTCTCCAACAGAATGATCCCTCCATCCCTCCAACAGAACAATCCCTTCCATACCTCCATCTCTCCAACAGAATGATCCTTCCATCTCTCCAACAGAACGATCCCTTCCATCTCTCCAACAGAATGATCCCTCCATCTCTCCAACAGAACGATCCCTTCCATCTCTCCAACAGAATGATCCCTCCATCTCTCCTACAGAATGATCCCTCCATCTCTCCATCTCTCCAACAGAATGATCCCTCCATCTCTCCAACAGAACGATCCCTTCCATCTCTCCAACAGAATGATCCCTCCATCTCTCCAACAGAATGATCCCTCCATCCCTCCAACAGAACAATCCCTTCCATACCTCCATCTCTCCAACAGAATGATCCCTCCATCTCTCCAACAGAACGATCCCTTCCATCTCTCCAACAGAATGATCCCTCCATCTCTCCAACAGAACGATCCCTTCCATCCCTCCAACAGAATGATCCCTCCATCCCTCCAACAGAATGATCCCTCCATCCCTCCAACAGAACGATCCCTCCATCTCTCCAACAGAATGATCCCTCCATCTCTCCAACAGAACGATCCCTTCCATCCCTCCAACAGAACGATCCCTCCATCTCTCCAACAGAATGATCCCTCCATCTCTCCAACAGAACGATCCCTCCATCCCTCCAACAGAACGATCCCTCCATCTCTCCATCTCTCCAACAGAATGATCCCTCCATCTCTCCAACAGAATGATCCCTCCATCCCTCCAACAGAACGATCCCTCCATCTCTCCATCTCTCCTACAGAATGATCCCTCCATCTCTCCAACAGAACGATCCCTCCATCTCTCCAACAGAATGATCCCTTCATACCTCCATCTCTCCAACAGAATGATCCCTCCATCTCTCCAACAGAATGATCCATCCATCCCTCCAACAGAACGATCCCTTCCATCCCTCCAACAGAATGATCCCTCCATCTCTCCAACAGAATGATCCCTCCATCTCTCCAACAAAACGATCCCTCCATCTCTCCAACAGAATGATCCCTTCATACCTCCATCTCTCCAACAGAATGATCCCTCCATCTCTCCAACAGAATGATCCCTCCATCCCTCCAACAGAACGATCCCTCCATCTCTCCAACAGAACGATCCCTTCCATACCTCCATCTCTCCTACAGAATGCCAATAAGGGAGGCTGTTTCATTCACCACATTAATGAGCACAACAGACCTCACCTCCTGATGAACTAGTCTGCGCCCCCCAAATAGAACCCTATTCCCTATTAAAATGCATATAGTGCCATAGGCCTCTGGTCAAAGGTAGTGCACTATAAAAGGGAGTAAGGTGACATTTTGGAACTCATCATCTCCGGATCGATTCTACACGGCATTACGATCATGTTCAGACGGGCTCCGCTTGTCATAACAAAAGGCCTGGTGTATAATATACTGTATCATATTCCAGGTCCGGGGTCCTGTGTTTTTTAATGCGGTTGGAGAGAGCTGTCTAAATAGCTATTGATTAGGATGAGCTGAGGTTCCTCTAGGCTTGATTATGCTCTCTGAGATGTGTGCAGGTCAATACGGTGGCTGAACGGAGGGATTGGATTGGACGTTGAGGAGAGAGGAGAAGGTGGATTGCTATACGGGGGGAGGGGGGGCAATGACTGTACCGTACTGGGTGTGTGTGTTATTGTTCATCTTGTGGAATCGATACACAACACACAACGGACATTAAAATCTGACCCCTATACCACATGCTTTCAGAGATATCGGCTGCTTTCCAAATTACACCTTTTGGGACCCATAGGGCTCTGGTCAAAAGTAGTGCACTATATAGGGAATAGAGTTCTATAGGGCCCTGGTCAAATAGTGCACTATATAGGGAATAGGGTTCTATAGGGCTCTGGTCTAAAGTAGTGCACTATATAGGGAATAGAGTTCTATAGGGCTCTGGTCAAAAGTAGTGCACTATATAGGGAATAGGGTTCTATAGGGCCCTGGTCAAATAGTGAACTATATAGGGAATAGGGTTCTATAGGGCCCTGGTCAAATAGTGCACTATATAGGGAATAGGGTTCTATAGGGCTCTGGTCAAATAGTGCACTATATAGGGAATAGGGTTCCATAGGGCTCTGGTCTAAAGTAGTGCACTATATAGGGAATAGGGTTCTAATTGGGATGGAGACATCTTTTTATACAGTTGTAGGTATCATCATAAACGGTTGTGTAATATAACAATGAAGGTGAAGAACGTGACAGCGTCTGGAACCACACTGTCATTAGATCACATACTGCTCACCCTGCTGAGATGTTGTGCTGGTCTGGAACCACACTGTCATTAGATCACATACTGCTCACCCAGCTGAGATGTTGTGTTGGTCTGGAACCACACTGTCATTAGATCACATACTGCTCACCCAGCTGAGATGTTGTGTTGGTCCGGAACCACACTGTCATTAGATCACATACTGCTCACCCAGCTGAGATGTTGTGTTGGTCTGGAACCACACTGTCATTAGATCACATACTGCTCACCCAGCTGAGATGTTGTGTTGGTCCGGAACCACACTGTCATTAGATCACATACTGCTCACCCAGCTGAGATGTTGTGTTGGTCCTGGAACCACACTGTCATTAGATCACATACTGCTCACCCAGCTGAGATGTTGTGTTGGTCTGGAACCACACTGTCATTAGATCACATACTGCTCACCCAGCTGAGATGTTGTGTTGGTCTGGAACCACACTGTCATTAGATCACATACTGCTCACCCAGCTGAGATGTTGTGTTGGTCTGGAACCACACTGTCATTAGATCACATACTGCTCACCCAGCTGAGATGTTGTGTTGGTCTGGAACCACACTGTCATTAGATCACATACTGCTCACCCAGCTGAGATGTTGTGTTGGTCTGGAACCACACTGTCATTAGATCACATACTGCTCACCCAGCTGAGATGTTGTGTTGGTCTGGAACCACACTGTCATTAGATCACATACTGCTCACCCTGCTGAGATGTTGTGTTGGTCTGGAACCACACTGTCATTAGATCACATACTGCTCACCCAGCTGAGATGTTGTGTTGGTCTGGAACCACACTGTCATTAGATCACATACTGCTCACCCAGCTGAGATGTTGTGTTGGTCCATAACCACACTGTCATTAGATCACATACTGCTCACCCAGCTGAGATGTTGTGTTGGTCCATAACCACACTGTCATTAGATCACATACTGCTCACCCAGCTGAGATGTTGTGTTGGTCCATAACCACACTGTCATTAGATCACATACTGCTCACCCAGCTGAGATGTTGTGTTGGTCCGGAACCACACTGTCATTAGATCACATACTGCTCACCCAGCTGAGATGTTGTGTTGGTCTGGAACCACACTGTCATTAGATCACATACTGCTCACCCAGCTGAGATGTTGTGTTGGTCTGGAACCACACTGTCATTAGATCACATACTGCTCACCCAGCTGAGATGTTGTGTTGGTCAGGAACCACACTGTCATTAGATCACATACTGCTCACCCAGCTGAGATGTTGTGTTGGTCTGGAACCACACTGTCATTAGATCACATACTGCTCACCCAGCTGAGATGTTGTGTTGGTCTGGAACCACACTGTCATTAGATCACATACTGCTCACCCAGCTGAGATGTTGTGTTGGTCTGGAACCACACTGTCATTAGATCACATACTGCTCACCCAGCTGAGATGTTGTGTTGGTCCGGAACCACACTGTCATTAGATCACATACTGCTCACCCAGCTGAGATGTTGTGTTGGTCTGGAACCACACTGTCATTAGATCACATACTGCTCACCCAGCTGAGATGTTGTGTTGGTCAGGAACCACACTGTCATTAGATCACATACTGCTCACCCAGCTGAGATGTTGTGTTGGTCTGGAACCACACTGTCATTAGATCACATACTGCTCACCCAGCTGAGATGTTGTGTTGGTCAGGAACCACACTGTCATTAGATCACATACTGCTCACCCAGCTGAGATGTTGTGTTGGTCTGGAACCACACTGTCATTAGATCACATACTGCTCACCCAGCTGAGATGTTGTGTTGGTCTGGAACCACACTGTCATTAGATCACATACTGCTCACCCAGCTGAGATGTTGTGTTGGTCTGGAACCACACTGTCATTAGATCACATACTGCTCACCCTGCTGAGATGTTGTGTTGGTCTGGAACCACACTGTCATTAGATCACATACTGCTCACCCAGCTGAGATGTTGTGTTGGTCTGGAACCACACTGTCATTAGATCACATACTGCTCACCCAGCTGAGATGTTGTGTTGGTCTGGAACCACACTGTCATTAGATCACATACTGCTCACCCAGCTGAGATGTTGTGTTGGTCTGGAACCACACTGTCATTAGATCACATACTGCTCACCCAGCTGAGATGTTGTGTTGGTCCATAACCACACTGTCATTAGATCACATACTGCTCACCCAGCTGAGATGTTGTGTTGGTCTGGAACCACACTGTCATTAGATCACATACTGCTCACCCAGCTGAGATGTTGTGTTGGTCTGGAACCACACTGTCATTAGATCACATACTGCTCACCCAGCTGAGATGTTGTGTTGGTCAGGAACCACACTGTCATTAGATCACATACTGCTCACCCAGCTGAGATGTTGTGTTGGTCTGGAACCACACTGTCATTAGATCACATACTGCTCACCCAGCTGAGATGTTGTGTTGGTCTGGAACCACACTGTCATTAGATCACATACTGCTCACCCAGCTGAGATGTTGTGTTGGTCTGGAACCACACTGTCATTAGATCACATACTGCTCACCCAGCTGAGATGTTGTGTTGGTCTGGAACCACACTGTCATTAGATCACATACTGCTCACCCAGCTGAGATGTTGTGTTGGTCCATAACCACACTGTCATTAGATCACATACTGCTCACCCAGCTGAGATGTTGTGTTGGTCTGGAACCACACTGTCATTAGATCACATACTGCTCACCCAGCTGAGATGTTGTGTTGGTCCATAACCACACTGTCATTAGATCACATACTGCTCACCCAGCTGAGATGTTGTGTTGGTCCGGAACCACACTGTCATTAGATCACATACTGCTCACCCAGCTGAGATGTTGTGTTGGTCTGGAACCACACTGTCATTAGATCACATACTGCTCACCCAGCTGAGATGTTGTGTTGGTCTGGAACCACACTGTCATTAGATCACATACTGCTCACCCAGCTGAGATGTTGTGTTGGTCAGGAACCACACTGTCATTAGATCACATACTGCTCACCCAGCTGAGATGTTGTGTTGGTCAGGAACCACACTGTCATTAGATCACATACTGCTCACCCAGCTGAGATGTTGTGTTGGTCTGGAACCACACTGTCATTAGATCACATACTGCTCACCCAGCTGAGATGTTGTGTTGGTCTGGAACCACACTGTCATTAGATCACATACTGCTCACCCAGCTGAGATGTTGTGTTGGTCTGGAACCACACTGTCATTAGATCACATACTGCTCACCCAGCTGAGATGTTGTGTTGGTCTGGAACCACACTGTCATTAGATCACATACTGCTCACCCAGCTGAGATGTTGTGTTGGTCTGGAACCACACTGTCATTAGATCACATACTGCTCACCCAGCTGAGATGTTGTGTTGGTCTGGAACCACACTGTCATTAGATCACATACTGCTCACCCAGCTGAGATGTTGTGTTGGTCTGGAACCACACTGTCATTAGATCACATACTGCTCACCCAGCTGAGATGTTGTGTTGGTCTGGAACCACACTGTCATTAGATCACATACTGCTCACCCAGCTGAGATGTTGTGTTGGTCTGGAACCACACTGTCATTAGATCACATACTGCTAACCCAGCTGAGATGTTGAGTTGGTCCGTAACCACACTGTCATTAGATCACATACTGCTCACCCAGCTGAGATGTTGTGTTGGTCTGGAACCACACTGTCATTAGATCACATACTGCTCACCCAGCTGAGATGTTGTGTTGGTCTGGAACCACATTGTCATTAGATCACATACTGCTCACCCTGCTGAGATGTTGTGTTGGTCTGGAACCACACTGTCATTAGATCACATACTGCTCACCCAGCTGAGATGTTGTGTTGGTCTGGAACCACACTGTCATTAGATCACATACTGCTCACCCAGCTGAGATGTTGTGTTGGTCTGGAACCACACTGTCATTAGATCACATACTGCTCACCCAGCTGAGATGTTGTGTTGGTCTGGAACCACACTGTCATTAGATCACATACTGCTCACCCAGCTGAGATGTTGTGTTGGTCCATAACCACACTGTCATTAGATCACATACTGCTCACCCAGCTGAGATGTTGTGTTGGTCTGGAACCACACTGTCATTAGATCACATACTGCTCAACCAGCTGAGATGTTGTGTTGGTCTGGAACCACACTGTCATTAGATCACATACTGCTCACCCAGCTGAGATGTTGTGTTGGTCCAGAACCACACTGTCATTAGATCACATACTGCTCACCCAGCTGAGATGTTGTGTTGGTCTGGAACCACACTGTCATTAGATCACATACTGCTCACCCAGCTGAGATGTTGTGTTGGTCTGGAACCACACTGTCATTAGATCACATACTGCTCACCCAGCTGAGATGTTGTGTTGGTCTGGAACCACACTGTCATTAGATCACATACTGCTCACCCAGCTGAGATGTTGTGTTGGTCATGGAACCACACTGTCATTAGATCACATACTGCTCACCCAGCTGAGATGTTTGTGTTGGTCTGGAACCACACTGTCATTAGATCACATACTGCTCACCCAGCTGAGATGTTGTGTTGGTCCTGAACCACACTGTCATTAGATCACATACTGCTCACCCAGCTGAGATGTTGTGTTGGTCCTGAACCACACTGTCATTAGATCACATACTGCTCACCCAGCTGAGATGTTGTGTTGGTCTGGAACCACACTGTCATTAGATCACATACTGCTCACCCAGCTGAGATGTTGTGTTGGTCTGGAACCACACTGTCATTAGATCACATACTGCTCACCCAGCTGAGATGTTGTGTTGGTCAGGAACCACACTGTCATTAGATCACATACTGCTCACCCAGCTGAGATGTTGTGTTGGTCAGGAACCACACTGTCATTAGATCACATACTGCTCACCCAGCTGAGATGTTGTGTTGGTCTGGAACCACACTGTCATTAGATCACATACCTGCTCACCCAGCTGAGATGTTGTGTTGGTCTGGAAACCACACTGTCATTAGATCACATACTGCTCACCCAGCTGAGATGTTGTGGTGGTCTGGACCAACACTGTCATTAGATCACATACGCTCACCCAGCTGAGATGTTGTGTTGGTCTGGAACCACACTGTCATTAGATCACATACTGCTCACCCAGCTGAGATGTTGTGTTGGTCTGGAACCACACTGTCATTTAGATCACATACTGCTCAACCCAGCTGGAGATGTTGTGTTGGTCTGGAACCACACTGTCATTAGATCACATACTGCTCACCCAGCTGAGATGTTGTGTTGGTCAGGAACCCACACTGTCATTAGATCACATACTGCTCACCCAGCTGAGATGTTGTGTTGGTCTGGAACCACACTGTCATTAGATCACATACTGCTCACCCAGCTGAGATGTTGTGTTGGTCCGTAACCCACACTGTCTTTAGATCACATACTGCTCACCCAGCTGAGATGTTGTGTTGGTCTGGAACCACACTGTCATTAGATCACATACTGCTCACCCAGCTGAGATGTTGTGTTGGTCTGGAACCACACTGTCATTAGATTCACATACTGCTCACCCAGCTGAGATGTTGTGTTGGTCTGGAACCACACTGGCATTAGATCACATACTGCTCACCCAGCTGAGATGTTGTGTTGGTCTGGAACCACACTGTCATTAGATCACATACTGCTCACCCAGCTGAGATGTTGTGGTTGGTCTGGAACCACACTGTCATTAGATCACATACTGCTCACCCAGCTGAGATGTTGTGTTGGTCTGGAACCACACTGTCATTAGATCACATACTGCTCACCCAGCTGAGATGTTGTGTTGGTCTGGAACCACACTGTCATTAGATCACATACTGCTCACCCAGCTGAGATGTTGTGTTGGTCTGGAACCACACTGTCATTAGATCACATACTGCTCACCAGCTGAGATGTGTGTTGGTCTGGAACCACACTGTCATTAGATCACATACTGCTCACCCAGCTGAGATGTTGTGTTGGTCTGGAACCACACTGTCATTAGATCACATACTGCTCACCCAGCTGAGATGTTGTGTTGGTCCGGAACCACACTGTCATTAGATCACATACTGCTCCCCCAGCTGAGATGTTGTGTTGGTCCGGAACCACACTGTCATTAGATCACATACTGCTCACCCAGCTGAGATGTTGTGTTGGTCTGGAACCACACTGTCATTAGATCACATACTGCTCACCCAGCTGAGATGTTGTGTTGGTCTGGAACCACACTGTTCATTAGATCACATACTGCTCACCCAGCTGAGATGGTTGTGTTGGTCTGGAACCCACTGTCATTAGATCACATACTGCTCACCCAGCTGAGATGTTGTGTTGGTCTGGAACCACACTGTCATTAGATCACATACTGCTCACCCAGCTGAGATGTTGTGTTGGTCTGGAACCACACTGTCATTAGATCACATACTGCTCACCCAGCTGAGAATGTTGTGTTGGTCTGGAACCACACTGTCATTAGATCACATACTGCTCACCCAGCTGAGATGTTGTGTTGGTCTGGAACCACACTGTCATTAGATCACATACTGCTCACCCAGCTGAGATGTTGTGTTGGTCAGGAACCACACTGTCATTAGATCACATACTGCTCACCCAGCTGAGATGTTGTGTTGGTCAGGAACCACACTGTCATTAGATCACATACTGCTCACCCAGCAGAGATGTTGTGTTGGTCTGGAACCACACTGTCATTAGATCACATACTGCTCACCCAGCTGAGATGTTGTGTTGGTCTGGAACCACACTGTCATTAGATCACATACTGCTCACCCAGCTGAGATGTTGTGTTGGTCTGGAACCACACTGTCATTAGATCACATACTGCTCACTCCAGCTGAGATGTTGTGTTGGTCTGGACCACACTGTCATTAGATCACATACTGCTCACCCAGCTGAGATGTTGTGTTGGTCTGGACCAGACTGTCATTAGATCACATACTGCTCACCCAGCTGAGATGTTTGTGTTGGTCTGGAACCACACTGTCATTAGATCACATACTGCTCACCCAGCTGAGATGTTGTGTTGGTCAGGAACCACACTGTCATTAGATCACATACTGCTCACCCAGCTGAGATGTTGTGTTGGTCAGGAACCACACTGTCATTAGATCACATACTGCTCACCCAGCAGAGATGTTGTGTTGGTCTGGAACCACACTGTCATTAGATCACATACTGCTCACACCAGCTGAGATGTTGTGTTGGTCTGGAACCACACTGTCATTAGATCACATACTGCTCACCCAGCTGAGATGTTGTGTTGGTCTGGAACCACACTGTCATTAGATCACATACTGCTCACCCAGCTGAGATGTTGTGTTGGTCTGGAACCACACTGTCATTAGATCACATACTGTGTTGTTGAGAAACACCTTGAGATGCAAACAAGAGTAGCAGAGAAACACATGTGGGAGAGAAGTAAACAACAGCAAGGCACAAATACTACACATTCTACTAATACTACACATACTACTAATACTACACATACTACTAATACTACACATACTACTAATACTACCACTAACAATACTGTCTTTATCAAGAAACTATTCTCTCTCTCTGTCTCTGTCTCTCTCTCTGTCTCTCTCTCTCTCTCTCTCTCTCTTCTCTCTCTCTCTCTGTCTCTCTCTCTCTCTCTCTCTCTCT